>NC_069079.1:63624058-63927088 GCF_025698485.1 Gossypium arboreum | reverse complement strand
AAAAGAAATCGAGAGAAGCGAAAAAGAAAAAGAGTGTGTGCAAGAAAGTAAAGTTGAAAAAGAGAGTGAGCAAAAAGAAAGCGTGGAAGAAACAATTGTTCTTGAAGAAAAAGAAATGAAAGAAAAAGTTGATAGAGGGCAAGAAAAAGAGAGTGTTGTTTCCACTAACCAATCTGTGAATTCTTCTCGTCTTACCTCTTCTTTTCAGGTTCCTAACAATCCGTGTGACGAACTTCAACTTCAATACTTTCCTGATGAGAGATGCTTTTGTATGATCAGAAAAGGAAAGGTTGAAGATAAAATCCAACCGCAAGTATTCAAAGATAAGGAATCTTTAGAAAACGAGCCACGGCAAACAGGTTTGAAAGTTGTCTTTTTAGGCTTTGTGGTTAGCGCAGAAGTTCTCAAAGTAGACCAAGAAAAGATCAAGGCCATTCAAGATTGGCCAAGGCCAACTAGTATTACGCATGTCCGAAGTTTTCATGGCCTAGCAAGTTTCTACCGACGATTTGTTCCTAATTTCAGCACCATTGCTGCTCCTCTTACGAACGTCATTAAGAAGAACTCTACTTTCTTTTAGAATGATGAGCAAGAAAAGTCGTTTGTCAAAATTAAGAATTTTCTTACTAACGCTCCTTTACTTGCTCTTCCAGATTTTTTGAAGATTTTCGAGATTGAGTGTGATGCCTCAGGCGTTGGAATAGGTGCTGTTTTAACACAAGAAGGACGACCTGTGGCTTATTTTAGCGAAAAGATTAGTGGAGCTGTACTCAACTATCCTGTATATGATAAAGAGATGTACGCGCTCATACGAGCTCTTGAGACATGACAACATTATTTATGGCCAAAGGAGTTTGTTATACACTCCGATCATGAAGCTTTAAAGCACATCAAAGGCCAAAGCACAAATTAAATCGACGTCATGCAAAATAGGTGGAGTTTCTTGAATCATTTCCTTATGTTATAAAATACAAAAAAGGTAAAGATAACATAGTGGCTGATACACTTTCGAGAAGGTATACTCTTTTGACATATTTGGACTCCAAAATTCTTGGTTTTGCTTTGATAAAAGACTCTTATGCTAACGATTCTGATTTTGGTGAGATCTTTGTAGCGTGCGAGAATGGTGTGTTTGAAAACTTTTATAGGTATGAAGGCTTTCTTTTCAAAGAAAGTAAACTCTGTGTTCCTTGTGGCTCTGTTCGAGATTTATTAGTGCACGAAGCCCATAGTGGTGGACTTATGGGACACTTTGGAGTCAACAAGACGCTTGCAACACTTCAAGAACACTTCTATTGGCCGCGAATGCGCAAATATGTGGAACAAGTTTGCAAGAGGTGTATAGCTTGTAAAAAGACTAAATCAAAGGTTCAACCCCATGGTTTATATACGCCATTACCTATTCCTGAAGCCCCGTAGGTTGATATCTCCATGGACTTTGTTCTTGGACTACCGCGCACAAAAACGGGGAAGGATTCTATCTTTGTGGTTGTTGATCGTTTTTCAAAAATGTCTCATTTTATTGCTTGCACTAAAACTGATGACGCTGTTCATGTTGCAAATTTGTTTTTCAGATACATTGTATGACTTCATGGTATTCCTCGTACTATTATGTCGGATCGTGATGCAAAATTTTTGAGCCACTTTTGGAGGTCTTTGTGGGGAAAATTAGGAACCAAATTATTATTCTCTACCACCAGCCACCCCTGGACCGATGGTCAAGCGGAAGTCATCAATAGAGTATTGTCTACATTACTACGGGCCATCATCCGTAAAATTTGAAGTCTTGGGAAGATTGCTTACCACATATCGAGTTTGCTTACAACCGCTCCGTCCATTCTCTTTCTGAAATATTCGCCTTTTGAAATTGTATATGGTTTCAATCCATTGAAACCTTTAGATTTATTACCTTTGCCTCTTGATCGATGGTTCATGCAGATGCAAAGAAAAGGTTGATTTTGTCAAGGAATTACATCAAAAGGTACGAGCTAATATTGAGGCAAGAACCAAGTCTTACGTGCGTAATGCTAACAAGGGACGAAAGCGAGTAGTCTTCGAACCCGGAGAGTGGGTTTAGGTTCACATGCGCAAGGAGCGTTTTCAGCTCAACGAAAATCAAAATTATTACCTAGAGGAGACGGTCCTTTCCAAATTCTTGGCGCATAAATGAAAACTCTTACAAACTCGATTTGCCTGGTGAATTTAACGTTAGTGCAACTTTTAATGTGTCAGATTTAACCCCTTTTGATACAGATTTTGACTTGAGGACAAGTCATTTCAAAAAGGGGGGGAATGATATGATCGCGACCTGGAGTGCATCAAGTTCGAGCAAGGACTCAATGGTGCTGCCTCAAGGACCAATTAGGCGAGCTCGAGCTAAGCATTCAAGGAGGCCGTTTTGGCCTTAGTTAATCAAGTGTGGGGCGAGGCTTTGGTTGGAGAAATAGATCGAGTTGGGACCAGCTTAATAAAGTGTCCTTGCAACATTTTGCAAACTAATTTCAGCTCAATTTCCGCTCCTTGAACCCGTTCCAACTAAATTGAACTTTTATTTATTTCTTTTAGCTTTGCATTTAGTTTGCATTTTAATACTTGCATTTAAGCCTCTTAGTTTAATAAATGAGTTGCTGGTCATTAATACAACTCATCTTAGTTTAATTAAATGAGTTTATTTAATGAATTTAATTTAATGAGTTGCTTCTTTAATTAATCTAGTTACTAGGTTAATTTATTGGTGCATGAGTTAAAGTTCATTAAATACTTCTTTTAATTAACTAGTTGTTGGAATAAATGATGCATAAGTGTGTGTTCATTTATTTACGTAGTTGTTAATTTGTTTAAAATTTAATAATTGAATAAATGTGACGGTTACATATGTTTTAATTACAGGTGACTTTTCAATTCACAAAGGTTGTTACGCATTCAATAAAGGAGACTTTTCAAGTTATTTTGGTTACAAAAGAGGGGGCTGTTATAAAGGAAGCATTAAGCATCATTAAAAGAGAGTTTAAAGGAGCATTTCATGTCCTTTAAAATCTGGTAGCAGCTTGTTCAAATACCCCAACGTTTTTTTTTTGCTACTTAATGGATAATTTATGCATTGCAAATTTCATTAAAGTGGCTGGAGTCTATTCAACTAGCCAAAGGGAAAATCAAGAGTCATTTTTCAAGCCTTTAAGGACATTAATTCAGCTAGTTAAAGAGAGGAGTTATTGACTCTAGAATTTCAAAAGTCTTTGATTTATAATTAGCCCTTTAATAGGATTTTACTATGTGACCATTCGGCTAGCTCATTTTAGCCTTATAAATGCTTGTAACCAAGCCTTTTGGAGACTACTTTTTGGACATTTTTGAATGATATTCTGCCAAATTTGTGAGGCAAACTTTTCTTTATTTTCGTTCAAAGATTTGTTGGCTACCTAGTGTTCTAGTTGTGTCATCCATTTTCTTTGTTGAAAACTGAACTTATCACTACTCGTAGTGTGGCGTTCAAACATACCAAGGTTCCTACTTTGCTAAGTAGCAGGTCGAGGTTCTCATATTCTCCATTCGACCACTTTGAAAACTTATAAACATTTGGGTCAATATTTTCTAATATTGGTTCGTGTCTATTTTCGAGATCATTTTCATTTCCATTCCAATCCATCTTTTCGTTTCATTATAACCAAACCTACAAAAACTTTGTTAAAACATCCTTTTGAACAAATCTAACGCTACTTCTTCGTAGACGATCGGGCAAACTCACATACGACTCGACTCACCCTGAGGCGGATCGTGTCAAGAGTATCTTGAAGATTTCCTGCTGCTGTTAGATCAATGTTTGGAAGTCAATGTTGGTTATTGAATTTTCTAAACATATAATAATTACGTAATGATTTGAAATTTAATATTTTGTAGATTTTATACATTTTGAATGGATGCCATATGCTGATCTAGCAATTGTAGAATGCATCCCGCCCAAAAATTTGGCCAATCAGTGTATGTAGGACGTGAATGTGCTATTGGTAGTTTACGCGACCGTGGAGATGCACGAATTCGATCGAGTGATGCGACAGTTCGGGTGAAGGCAAAATATTTCGCCGCCACTACAAGGCATTGAAGTACTGCACAAGCTTGATTTGTTGGGGAAAGAAGATGGAGATTGATGGGAATTCCAGAAGAAATATATCGACATTTGGGATTGTAGGAACGAAACCTTTTTTTGCACCGAAAATGGTGACCTCTTTGGAGTATATGCCATGGTTTAGACACCATGTCAAGCCATACCTACTGTACAAGCCCAATTTAGCCTAGGGCCCATAAATAGAACCAAAACTTAAACCCCAGACCAGGCCTAACTAAACTAAACCTCATCACAACCCAAATAAACTAAACCAACGACCCAAAAGCCCAATATACCCAATTCAAGCCCAAACCCAACAGCCCATAACCTAAAAAATCTTTTTCAGAAAAAAACAAAAAAATCCTAACCCTAATCCAAGTTGTGCCACCCCTAGCCTGCTGCGCCGCCTACCACTGCAGCATCGCCACTAGCCACCGTCCACTTGCACCTGCAAAAGAGAACAGAGTAATCATTAGCAAAAACAAGTTGTATTCGGCTATATAAAGCCACAAAGAACAATATGTAATTTTTGGACACATCAAATACAAAAAAAGAGATTAAAAAAACATGAATAGCAAATTCACAAAGCAGATTCAGAAAAAAAAAAGTTATAAACGAGCTAAGGTTACTGTTACTTCTATTTTCCTTTTTCTTTCTTTTTTATTTTTTTTCTTTTCGAATCTACTCATACACATACATACATCTATGATTTCTTTATTTTTTTTCTTTAAAAACAGTATAAAATATAGGAAAATAAAAATAAAAAGATTTTACCTTTCTAGCCGCCGTATGGGGCAGCGCCAGGGGCGGGCCATGGCGGCGATCGGTCAGATTCCTTACCGGACCAAGGGCCTTGCACAGAGAAAAAGGAGAGGGCTCAGTTTTTTTTTTTTGAGAAAAATGAAAGGGAAACATCTTTTTTTTTTCCAGAATTTTGCTATTTATATAGGGTCCAAAACGACGCTGTTTTGGACTTAAGCACCAGTGCCAAAACGACGTCGTTTTGCCTTGGTCTGACCCAATCCGACCCGACCTGCCTCAGGATTCGCGTGTTTTTAAGTAGAAGGGCTAATTGCACTTTTAGCCCTTCTATTTTTTTATAGTTTTGCAATTAAATCTTTCGTTATTTCTAAATTTACCCTGAAATTTTGTTTCAATTTCATTTTGGTCTCACGTGAAGTGTTGCGTTTTGGAGGGCGGGGATATTTTCCCATTTAGTCCTTCCTTGTTATTCGCGCATTCAATGTGGTCCATTTCCTTCGTTATTTGTTTCGAATTTGCCTCGAATTTTTGTTTTAAATTCAATTTAGTCCCTTGTTTAGTTATTTAACTACTTCATTATTAAATTAGTTAATTTTATTATTTTCTTTTACTATTATTTATTATCATTATTATATTTTTACTATTATTGTTATTTTTTATTTTTATTACTACTCTATTATTATTATTATTGTATTATTGTTATTATTTTCCTTATTATTACCATCAAAATTATATTTCCTTTCTATACTTATTTATTTATTATTATTATATTTTATTTATTCCTATTTATATTTTTATATATATATATATATATATATATATATATATATATATATATATATAAATGCGTGCCTTATCGCTATTTTCATTATTTTATTTATATCCTTTTATATATTTTTAAAAAGAAAAACTTTAGATTTTATTATTATTATTATTATTATTGTTGTTGTTGTTATTTTTATTTTTATTACTACTATCATTATTTTTATTATTAATATTATTATATTTATTATAATTTACTGTTTTTACTTCTATTATTACTATTATCTTTATTAACCCATTGTTATTCTTTATTATTTGTTATTATTAATATATATTAATAAGAAAGTTCTTATTAATATATTATTATTTTCTTTTTGATTTATGGTATTATCATTATGTTTCTATTTTTATTTACTTAAACTTTGAAATATATTTTATTATATACTCGCATTATTCATTTACCTATATCATTTTATGATTTTGAACTTTGAACTATTTTCTATTTTATTAATATTATCGTTGTTATTGGCTTATTTACTTCTCTTATTTATTTATTTATTTTTATTTTATTATCAATCTTATTATCTAATCGATTTACGCACCATTCATTCACGTATCTATTTACCACAATTTTAGCTTTTTTAATTTTATTTTATTTGTAATCTGTCTGTTTATGCCATTTGTTCCTGCCCTTTCTGTTATCGTCATTGCGTTTATATTATTTTGCACATATCAACACCATGATTCATCTTCCATTTTACTACAAAATCGCGTTGCACTACTGTTCGTATTTCGAGATTTGAAAAGTTATACCCTTACTTACGGGATTCAATTTTTTCGATAAATTCGAATAACGAACGTTTTTTTAAAACATTTTTTTAATAGTCTCTGGTATTAAGAAAAGATCGTATTCTAACTCACGGAATATGGTTTCTTCCTAAAATCGAGATAATCAAATGTATTTCAAGAATAAATAATTTTTGGTGTTTATCCTGGTTTCGGGGATTTAAGATATTGTGTCCTAACTTACGAGACATAATTTTTCCCCGATTAACGTGAAATATGTCATTTTCTTAAAAATTTTAATTAGATAATATTTTAACAAAGGATCGTAGTTTTAAAATCTTCAAAGTTATCAAATTTTCGACACCAAGACATTAATTAATTAACTAGGTACCAACTTTAGGCGCATCGAGGGTGCTAACCCTTCTTCGTGCGTAACCGACTCCCAAGCCCTTTTTTGGATTTTATAGACCAAAAATCATCATTTTAATAAATTTAAATTTTTGTTAAAATGACTAAATTACCAGGTGATCCGATCACACCTAAATAAAAAGGATTGGTGGCGACTCCCGTTTTTTCGTTTTCATTTTCAAAATAAAGTCGACTTCATTTTTTTTCAAAAAATGGTTTCGACACCTACTACCGGTGGAGGCAAGGAGTAGGAAAATCCATCCGAAGAGGCCACGATGATCGCCCCAAAATACTAGGTTCGTGGCACGACGGGTTCATCATCGGCTCCAACCCAACAAGGGGTACGATGTCTACACCATATCTCAATTAGTTTCCTCCATATTTTCTTGCTCCTTTTACTAACCCTGTGTATTTTGCACAAGCACCACATTATGCACCATCGCACCACCCTATATCTACACCTCTTCCAAGTGTGTTTTTCATGACACCTCCATCCCCAGCATATTACGCCCCAATATCGACACCAATGCCTGCACCAATACCAACATATCTGCCAACAATAATTTTGAGATATTATCCACAATTGGCTTATGCGACACCATACACTTATTTTCCGATAGTGTCACAAACACCCCCTTGCATCATTGTTTTTCTAAGGTGGCTCATCTTTACAACCACTTTCTCATAGAACAAAGGAGGCACGATGGGAGTCTAGGATGACACCACACTCAACCATGGATGAGGGAGGTGAAGATGAAAATGGGGGTTGAGGTGAAGATGAAGACGATGGAGAGGAGGAGCCAAAACCTCAACTTGTACGAAGAAATCTTACCTGCAACTCTCACCCACAATCCTGTGGCACATTCGACCAATGACGCTAATGATGTTTTTTCCTTTAGTTTTGTGATGTAAATATATTTGATATCAATAAAATATGGTCATTTTTTAGTTTTGTGTTGCAACTCATAATTCATTTTGTTAAATTCTAATGTATAGTGTATACAAATTTTCCATCCATAATATTTGATATCAATAATTTAATGATAATTTTATAAATTTTTAAAGGTAAATTATTAAAATGTAAAATTCTAAATAATATAGTAATATTACATAAATTATACGCAAAAATTAAATTCGAGACTTTGAGAGAGATCCTTAACCTACTCAATACACCTAGTTTATCCTTATTTGTTATACAAAAGAATGTGACTCATACATGTGAGGTATACGAAAGAATGAACAAATTTTAAGCAAAAATAAAATAAAATAAAATGAATAAATTTGTGTACAAAAACATGAATAAATTTGTTAACGAGGTGTTATCCTCAATATATCTCTCAACTGTGGACATGTTACCTTAGTATGCCTGGGTTCCTACAATAGCTACATAACCTCAGGTGATTGATCCTTTTCCGAATATTTATATTGTTGTGTATCCAAGTAGAATTTGGCTGACCTCTTAGGTTGCGACGCAACAATATATTCAGTACCAACTCGAACAGGGCGCTCGACACAGGTTGCCACGTACTCTCATCTAGGACCGGTGGGAATTCAGATTTCCATGCATTGTAAATGCATTCCAATTTGTACACTCCATTAATATATGGTGTGCACAGTATTTGTTCCTGAATTGCATTGAAGTGCTTTGAATTTCCCACAATTGTAGGTCCCTCATGTTAGGGAAACATGGTATGCTACCCCCTAGATTTGGCCTAGACGTTATGGTCGAATCTCGAAGATCACATTAGACATGAAAATGACGCAGTGAATTGTTTAGAAGATTTCTCTTTAAAATTTCCATGTAAATTTTTGTAAATACTTGTTTTAAGTAAAACCGAATTTAGTTAATATCTTATCTTTGAAAAACTTAAGTATTGTGATTGTTTATTGAAAATGTCATAATTTATTTAAAACATCACAACGAAAAAATTTCTAAATAAAAATTCATTATTTATTTTGAAAATGTAAATTTATCATACAACTAGTAAAAATAGTAGTCTTGTAAATAGATGTGTTAAATTTTGAAAACATAATATTTAGTATTGAAAATCGTCCTTATTGAGCTTAAAATTTTTCATAATTATGAAAATTCATCGTAAATTATTATTTTCTCAAACCATTTAAATGATAGTTTTTAAATCCAAATAATGCAGAAAAATTCCCAAATCAAATCTAAGTCTCAAAACCAAAAACCAAACCAAAGTTCCAAAATTAAAGTCCACAATAAGTAAACACACCCTAAAATATCAAATACCAATAACAATAAAGTTAACTAAAAAATGACCGAGAGCGACTCCGTCGTCAAGCCCATTTTAACCTCACTTATCTGAAATATCAAAATTTAAATGGGTGAGCTTAAAAAGCCCAATGTAGGTCTCCAATAATAATAAATACAGAATAAACTCATATCCACATTAATTTAAACACATCATAGCATATAAATTATTCAATCAAAAAATCAGATATGGCAGAATGCGTAATGATGATATCATTGCAATGCTTTTCAGAAAACAATGTAGATTTTTGAAAGATAGATCTTACCCAACTCTGCTACACACCGATAAGAGTTCCCCAGAACTCGTCCATCCAATATCACACCAATAATTGTAGACTAGCCACCAGATAGTGCAATCGTGCTACCGGAATCAGAATAGTGTAGTCGAACCACCAGATATTGCAGGTTCATTACCAAATACAGAATAATGTGGACATGCCACTAGAAAATGCATATTTACTACCAGATACTTCCTCCATACATTTTTCCCACCCCATGCATGTGATATGACATACAGATCAGATTTTTAGTAGCATGCTTTACATTCGAATCAGAATATTAGAATATGGAATGCTTAACATGCGAATCAGATCTTATATACTTTCATAATGGCATGCTTATCATGAAAATCAGAATTTCATAATAGGACATGCTCAACATGCTAATCCACATATTAGAATGATAACACATAACATTTTTCACATAGATCAGAATATCGATAATCATATTATATTAGCCATAAATCACACGACATGGTAAATAGAAATCACATATTAACACATATTACAGAATCACTCAATCAATAAATCAACACCACAGATCTTAGAGTTTTGGGATTAACCTACTTGGTATCTTCGTTTATCGATTTTTACCTATCTCTATGAATACGCTTGTATTCACACATACTTATATTTCAAGAATCATATAACCAAAAATATTACATTCAAAATACCACTATTATTTCTTATTTAATCAATATTATTAATTTTTATCAAGAATAAGTCCCTACCCCTTATATCCGATTGAATAGATATTGATTCCACTTCAAAAAGGGAGTTCGATTTCCTTAATTCACTACGGTATCGATCCAACACATGAGTCAGTACAAATTCAGTGAATAAATTACAACCCTTAATAAAAGAAACAATTGTACTTTGACAATACTTACGCAAAGAGGTGATCAAATCACACATTATTATGAATGGGTGGTGGTTCCGAGTTTTTTCTGTGATACTTCACAAAAGCACATAAATGAGTAGTTAGTATCCTACTAAACTGAGAATAGTATTGTAAAATTGTAATGTGAATGATAATCCTTCATACCTATGATAAAATAGAGGAAAATGGCTCGACGATAAATCTCAAAAAATCGGTTAAGTGGAAGATTCGATACTATAAACTCAAAATAGAAGAGTTTAGAGAAAAGAATACGAAAAATGATCTTTTAATATTTAAAAATCATATTCAAGAGTTTATGGAGATGATTTTCAGAAAGAGAAGGAGAAAAAAAGAAAAATGGTAAAAACCAGCGGTGGCCGACGGCATGACGTCAATGCAACGATGACGATTATAGAGGTGCGATTGTTGTGTGTGGTGGTGAAATGGAAGAGGAATGAAGAAATATGGCTTCAAAGGTGGTGAAATGAAGAAGAAAAAGCCGAAAGAACTAGTAGAGAAGGGTGGTGGACGACAAAGAGAAGAGAGGAGAGAAAAACTGGAAAAATAAAATGAAAAGTATAGTTTTTTGGGTGCTATGGCTAGCCATGGGTAGTCAAAGGTGAAAAGATGGTATGTTTGGGGAAAAAAAGAGTAAAAAGTGGATCATGAGTAAAAAGGAGAGTGAAAATGGGGCTTTGGATGGTAAGTTGACTCAAAACAAAATGGGGCTTTGGAAAAGCTTAAACGAGAAGGAGTGTTGACCTTCTAGAATGGTCAACAATTTCGACTAAAAAAATAAATAGGAATGTGGGGGTTTTAACATGCGACATTTTAGATTTAATTAACATACTTAACCACTAGGCTACTAACTCCATTGTGTCATAAACTTGCGCATAATAATAAATAAAATTTAGGGCGTGACAACCCCAACAATATCTTGGTCAGGTCTGGCAAACTCCATGACCCGAAATGATAGACTTGGACTTGAGTGACATACTACATACATAGAGTTTGCTCTCTTTTCATTTCGTTTAACTTTTTTCATCATATCCTCACACCAAACGTGACTGCCCACTATCTTTCCAGCATATTCTTTGCTCGGTTTGGAAATAAGGCTGCCAAGCGAAAATATGTTTCTTCCACAACCAGGTTATCGGCAAATGACGCATCTCCTTCAATATGATTTCATGAAAAGACTAGTCTAGGCTTTATTGTAGTCTAAGGGTTGGTTTCAAGTGATTTTCAAGGGATAATGATGAGAGGGTCGGGTAGGCTGAAGCAAAATTAAAATGGTTTAAGTGTGGCATGAAAGGTAGGAATGGAAATAGAGAGGAACTTGCTGATCGGAATTGTAAATAAGATGAATACCAACTTATCTCTTTCTTTTTTTTACTTCCAATTTTTTTGTTCAATTTCGTAAATTTTTTTTCAACACAAATACATTCAAAAATACTTGTACATTCACTTATACACAAAATATATATATATATATATATATATATATATTTAATTTTTTTAATTTTTTTACAAATCTATTTTGGAAGGCCTATGAATGTTCGTTCTTCTTGTTTTTGTAAGCTCTAATACCAAATGATATGAACTCGACCTCGTGATTAATTTTGAGTCGTATTTGCATTGCCCGATCGTCGACGAAGAAGTATCGTTCGATTCTAACAAAGGGGTGTTTTGGATAAATTTGGGCAGAAGCAAATAAAGGGTTCAAAGATAGATTAAACATGGATATTATAGGTTCAATTAACAAAGAATAATAAGGATAGTTGGGAGTTCGGATATATAAGCTCAGTGAAACAAGAAAGAAATAAAAATGTAGTTAGAAAATTTGGATAGAATGGATGGTAGGACTCAAGCTTTAAGAACGAACCAACATTAAATAAATGCTGACCTGGGACTTATATGGCTTAAGGGGGATTCGATTATGGAATAGAGGACCTTGACCAGTTGCCTAGCAAGACAAGAACCAGAGGTATCAAATTGGGTGAATGCCACACTCGTTTGGGAGTGATAAGTTTGGAAGACAATGATTGACGCCACTGAGCTAAGAGATAAGCCAATCAAGTCTAAAAACAAAATTTGAGAGAAGAAATTCTCACAAGATAAACTGGTTTTATATAAAATGTTCATTATAAATTTGGCATATTAAAACCAATAGCAAACTTAAGATATATTAACACATTCAATAAAATCAGCAAAGAAAAATTAAGAACATGTTTGAGCTAAGTCACATTAATACCTGCACATTAATTTGGCTAAAACAAAGACAAATTAAATAAGCAGTAACTAAGACAACTTAAATAGCTACATTCATCTGGACAAATTAATTAGCCACAAGAATTAAATTTGTCCTAAACTTGACACACTTAATAATATGCACAAACGAAACTAAAATGTCCAGGATTAGACATATTAAAACGAAATTAAATTATTTGAACGGACTTTAACTAATTAACTAACTCAATTAAATAAATTTATTCCAGCAACTAAACCGAAATTAATTGAAGATAAACTCAAAATAAGCAAACAAGCTTATTGAGCTGGAAACGAGCTGAATTGAGCTCAACGAGCTTCATTTTGCACTTAGGGCCTTTAAGCTTAGGCCAATTCTGAAGTCGGCGAATTATGTCGAAACATGATGCGACCGGGTTCGCATCACTTCTCTACATTGGTTAAAAGTCCAAAAGAATCCATGGAAAACTTTTTTCGCAGGGAGCAAACGATCGCAGAAGTAAGCTGGCATTGTTTCTAGATCAGTTTCGGAACTTAGTACGTACTGATTTAGTACCTAACACCATTGCCACAAATCATTATAAGACTTGTCCTACCCGTTATGCAACTTCTCCATAGCCTTCTGTTTTTTGACCATGCCTTGTAGTACAATGGTGTGTGATCATGCTGACTATGGAGATTGGCAATCAAAACCAGTACGTGAATCCTAGGATTCGCTTTTACCATTAGTAGTATTATGTCAACTATCATGTCGGATTTTAGCTTCATATGATCTTAAGTTACACATACAATAGGAGGAGCCAAAGTTACATTATTACAAATACGAAGACCATTGTTAGGTCACATAAAAATATCAGGTGATCACATGATGCATCTGCAACAACAAAAGTATGCGGAGTGATATATTTTTTATTGTCCACAACCTCGTATTCCTTTAAAAAGGTTCAATGATTTTCCATTAGCAACTACCATCACCCATTGCATACTTTGCCTCAAATTTCTCTGAATAGGATTTTGTGACAAAGTAGTTCACATCGACCTTGATGCTAAACTGCTTCACTGTAGTGAGAAAAAAATCTTTTGAGGAATACTATATGCCAACTTCTAATTCCCCGACATTTAACAATGAACTTGCATGGCCAAGTGTTCTCTGTGGGAGATCTGAAAACTCTAACCTACCCTCAATCGAGAGGTCAACATTATACATGAGGGTCGAAGGTTCATATGATCTATTTGGGAGCATCATTCTAACCGTCACCGTCAGAATCACAAGGTTCTGACTCAGTTGAAACCTGTTCTGGTTCAAAAAAATTGCTATTTTCGCACCATCTGGCCTGGACTATTGAATTGGATTGGGGTCGGATTCAGATTCACTAACAACATCCGTTATCCCTTCGTCTATGCATGCATCTTCTTCCTCAACTGCACTTCATTCTCATCCACCTCAACAACCAGTAGCATGTGCATATTCATTCGTCCCCCCTAGCTAGACGCATTTTCCTATTGACATGTCAAGGAAAACACGCCCAACTGGACACATTTTCTGATAATTCCAAAAAAAAAGTCTATTTGAGTGCACTTTCCTTGACATGTTAGCAGGAAACGCATCCATGTGGATGTACTTTCTTTCCTCCATATGTCCAAATCCTACGCAGA
This sequence comes from Gossypium arboreum, assembly GCF_025698485.1. Lineage (NCBI taxonomy): Eukaryota > Viridiplantae > Streptophyta > Magnoliopsida > Malvales > Malvaceae > Gossypium > Gossypium arboreum. The sequence goes on along the minus strand of NC_069079.1, from coordinate 63,912,935 downwards.
TGCCCTGCTCTTGGGAGTCCCGGGTAAGTTTTTAAGAAAGACTGAAACATTTATTATTATTTGATGAAAATGCATCTTCTAAGACGTGTTTTTAATGTATCCCTACCTTATTGTTAATTTTTCCTTTTAGTCTCACCGCCCAACCTATAAATGGGGAGCTCTGCCCCCTACTCTATCATCTTTCGTGGCCACCATCTCTCCCCTTTAAAAATTCCTTCTTCTCAGTTTTCTTCCCAGTTCAATGTTTAAATTTTTTTTTGAAAATATTTATTTCTATTTGATTTAGAGAGTATGCTAGTTTTAAGGTATTTTTGAGTCGTTAGTGATGCGATATCTCTCTGAGATACACACATTTCATATGTCGTGCCAGGATAGTACCATTACCTTAGAAAACCATCCTATGAAAGTCAGATTTCGGGGTGACTGTAGTTTATACGCTTACGGATAAAAGTCTAAGTAGAGGTCTTGGTTGGTAGCAGTTATGCAGTCACGGATTAGAGTATAACTCGGGGGCTAGTTGACGTTATTATGCATCACAAGTTCAAGCTTTTTGGATACCCGAAGATGATGCATTATAAATACCATACATAAGTTTTAGGACATAATCATAAGAAAAAATTGAGGGGCTTATCGGTATATTTAGCTTACTATTTTTCCCCATCTCCACCAAAGGCGGTGTCCTTAACCTCTGTCTTATCTGAAACCTAAGACTGAGTTCAAAGCAAAATGACTTTCTGGAGGGATCGGCTATGACAGTGTAATCATCCGTTATCCCCTTAAGAGTCTTCTTGCATACAACTCAGCTCGGGATAAGAAGGAAGGTTAAAGGTATTGCCTTGATAGAAATAAAGAAAAAACATTACATTGATTACATCGAAAAAGCCCTTCATTTTTCCTTATGATAATGGCCCTAATCTTATGTATGGTGTTTATAAGCCACCACGTCTAGGTATCCAAAAAACTTGAACTCGTGACCGCATAACGACTGTCAACTGATCCCTGAGTTATACTCCAACACATGATCACGTAACGACTGTTGACTGAGACATTTACATACACTTCAACCCGTAATTGTAAAAAGTACCATCACCCTAAAACCTAACTTCCATAGGATGAGCTTCTAGGGTAATGATCCTATCCCGAAATGGCATATGAAATGTGTGTGTCTTTAAGTGATATTACATCATCGACCACTCAAATCTACCTTTAAGCTTTCACAATGTCTACCTCAAACCATAGAACCCATAAAAACTCGTAAAAACCTTAAACCACAAAAATCCCTTAACATATAAAAAACCTTAAAAACTAAAAAAACATAAGCCCTCAAAACCCTAAAAATAAAAAAATTCAAAAACCCCCTAAACACCTAAACCTTAAACCTTAGAACTAACCAAACCCTAAAAAACCCTAAACAAAAAAAATAGCCAATGAGAGAAAAGGAAAAGCGCGTCTAGCATACTCAAAGGAAAACACGTTCAGCTGGGTGCGCTTTACTACCAACTGTGCAAAAACGCGTCCAGTTAGACGTGTTTTCATACACTCTATCTAAAATCCATGTATTTCTTTATTTTAAATATTTTTCAAGTAATTTTTTCGACATTTCCCCCTTAATTAGCCTTCAAATAAGTACAAAATATAACCAAATCAATATAAAAACACAAATAGATAAAAGAAAATAGAATGTAAAACCCAAACATGTCAAACTACATATAACAAGACTCAAGCTTGGGTAATGAAAGACATAATGTCTCAACTTTCGCCGACAATGCGATTGTCTCCTTAACAAATTTTTATACATTATTAGCAACATAAATATTATATAAGATTTAAATATGGTGCTTTCCTAATTTATATTATTAATAAAATCTCTAACTAAGTTGGTGTCATGAGTCAACCTGACACCAACTCAGTTAAAAATGTTACAATAATAACCTTTTGTATTTAAAATAAATTATATTTTTCGACATTACTATGCATTCACATGTCAATAAGTATTCCATAGATTATAGAACCATCCACAAAATCAGTATTTTTAAATTAAAAATAAATTTAAGTTTATCTCAACTTAAAAAAAAAGTTATATCGGCTGAGCCAGTAACAACTTATTTTGTTGTTAATTTTTTTATTATGCTCTATCTCCTTAAACAAAATCTCTAAATTCACTATGATATTGATGTAAATTAAATAATATAATAATTAATATTCTATATTTTTGTGTACATATTAATTGTTCATGTGGATTTTATTTTAAATTTTTTATAAAAACACTTTTCTATTTTTTTAATACTGTAAAATTAATCTCTTTAAAAATTTATAATAATTTAATTTCTATCAATTTTAAAAATAACAATTAAACCAAAAATATAAATACAAAATAAATACAAATTGCAAAGTTAAGTAACCACAATATATATTAACCGTTTCAAAATTTAAAATCTAGATTCATTTTATCTAGTCCCCTTCCAGCAGTAGTAGTCAAAATAATATTTTTTAATAAAAATAATTAAATATGTCAAGAGTTAACAAAGTTCGGTTTTGTTCCTCGGATTCCTGCCACTTCACTGCACTTCACACTTTAATTAAATATATTATATTATATTGTTATACTTTCTATTGATATTATAGTTAGTATTTTCTGTTTTTAGTTATGACTATGTACATTTAATCATTTCTAATTTTTATATGTTTTTTTATAATTTTTAGGTCTTTTAATAAAAATAATATTAAAAATTTTAACTATAAAATAGAATAAGAAACAAATTAATTACAAAATGAAAAATTTGTTATAGTAATTTTGAGTGTCACCACACATTAGTGATATTAGTGAACTTTTTTAAAAATCTAATAGAAAAATAAAAAAGCTGAAAAGTAAAAAAAATTGGCACGCTGACACATTGGCAGCATGATGAATTTTAAAAAATTTTCTAATAGCAAAAAAAAAAAACTAAAAAGTGAAAAAAAAGTTATTTTTGTTATGAATATCTTTTAAGTAGATGTCTATAAAGATTAAGATAAGTTTTGATGTACTTTAAATTATAATAGTCATTTGAAGTAGATCTCTACTTCATTTATACTTCTTATGCCTATAAATAGACTTTGGAGAAATTTTGTAAATATTCCGATTGATCAATAAGACTCTTTGCTCTCTCATTCTCTTTTTTCTTTACTTTCTGTCTTTTTTTTTATAACACATTATCAACACGATTCTCTTTGAATTGTTTTTCTCCATAAGTCACAAAAATATCCCCAAATTTACTATTGTCGATTGCCTCCTAAAGTTGTTGCTATTTCAATTGAGGCTTGAGCACTATGGGTAATCATTAGAGTCTTTAACCATTCAATGCTCCTGATAATAACTAAGGATGATGATGATGATGATGTTAAAGATCTTTAGGTATTTTACTGTAATTTATTTATTATATCATGTTTATTATAATTAGAGGCTAGTCATGACAACATGAATAGAAAAATTTTGATTTGAAATCCATGTATGTTTGTGATGGTGAATATGAAATAAAGAATCAATGGAGGCATTTAGAAGTTTGTCCTACTAGATTTGTTTCATTCCCCGAAGTGAATGCAAACATAAATAAAATAAAAGATATAATTATGGACCATTAAAAGTGGGAACATAATAATAAATAAGAGAACAATGAGAGTTTTCAAGATAATTCTTCAAAAGGTAAAAATAACTTATGTTATTAATGTGATATGAAAGATTATTGGCCATAGATGTGACCTATGCCTAAATATTTTGTCTCTATTAAAATTCTTTGAGGAATGATATGAGAATATAATAATAAATTCTATTATTACAGATAGAAAAGATTTATATGGTACTGAAACAAACAAATATTATTTCAATATTTGATAGTACAAAATTAGTTGAAAGCTTCAAAAGAGCTAATATATCAATATCTAAAAGTACAAAATTTGTAATGGTTAATGCATTAGTTTTAAAAGATATTCATTATAAGGGATATCATATTGAGATTGTGAATGAAGAAAATATTATATTTTATATGAATCACTATTGCTATAAATATCTTTTTTGAAAGGATGAAAAAAAAGGGAGGATTGAGTTATTGGCTACTCTTGTTATTAAAATGAATTGACTATGACTATATTTGTGATCTTCTCTTGTTATCATCCCCATAAAGGGGTTGAAATTAAATATATGAATGTGAAATATCTACTTATGAGCAATAGAATATAGTAATTCTATCTAAAACTTGTTATAGTTGGATGCACCTAAAGTTGCAAGTTTTTTTTTTAAAAAACTGTGAGTATAACTCCATAGTATTCAGAATAAGTTCTAAATTAAAATTACGTGGAAAAATATTATTGATAAGAACTTGCAAGAGAAAAAAAATTATGTATGAAAAGTCATTGGTTATGTACCTGTTGTATACTTGGAAAATAAGATCCACTTTCAAAGTTTGCTATTAATAATTTTTTAGATATTTGAAGATTTTGGCATATTCCCTGAAGCGAATATTGAATATAATTATTTGGAAATTATATTTATTAACTTAGTGGCATTATAGACTTCACATTGATTTAGACATTTTCAATAGTATATGTCATAATAGTACTTATATGTGGATACAAAGTAAAAGGAAAGATAGTAAAATTATCAATTGTAACATTTGTTACAATTTAGTACAATTGAAATGCATATTAAAGTAAACCAAAAGTTTACTGATACAAATACATTTACTACTTTGCATGACCAGTTAGACCATCTTGGATCATATATGATGCGAAAATTAATTGTGAATTTATGCGAACATTCATTAAAGAACCAGAAGATTCTTTAATTTAAAGAATTCTCATTTGTTTCTTTTTCTCAATGAAAATTAATTAGTAGAAATTCACTAGCTAAAGTTGAGATTTAATGTCTTGCATTTCTGAAATGAATATGGGCCCATTCATCCACCATGTGGATGATTTTGATATTATATGATTCCTGGTAGATGCATCTACAAAATAATCACATATGTGTTATCAACTTGCAACATGTCGTTTGCAAGATTGCTTGTTTAAATAATTAATTTCAGATTATGTAATTAAGACAATTCAAATTGCTAAAGTTGATGAGTTTATATCTCAGTCTTTTATTGATTGAGTTTGAAAAACTTTTGTAAAAGCTTGTTATTTATGCGCATAATGGTTTAGAGAAATTATTAATTGAACACATCTGATTAATATTTAAACATTACTTATGAGAACTAATTTTCCTATTTCAACATGAGGTTATGTTGATTTATGTGTTGTACGCATTAAGCCAATAAGTTATAAATATTCCCCATTACAATTGGTTTTTAGTCAAGAGCTAAATATTTCTCATCTTTGAATTTTTGTATGTACGTATATGTTCCAATTGCTCCACCACAACTAGAAGTAAAAAATATATTCTCTTTTCTTTTGGTTGAAAAAGTTCTTAAAATAGAAATCAACAGAATTGTTATTCTGAAAAAATATATTTAATAGTTGAGAATAAATTCTGTATTTTTTAGCAGCGTAACAATATCTTTCGGTTGTGTAAATAGCTCTATTAGTTCCATCTATTTATAGGGAGAGACCCTTGTTGAATTATAGAAATTTATTTCAACTAGAAAAATGAAATCCTAGTTCAATTAGGATGTAGGGGGCGGAAATCCAAGTTAATAATACTAGGGTTTGTCATCCCCCCTTATTACATAAGGTGCTTTTAGGCCTCTTCCATATCTACTCCAATTACAAGTACTTCTCGGGCTTTGAACCCAATACTTTATAATTTGAGCCAACCCAATACTTTATAATTTGAGCAAACCCAATATTTGTTTTTCTATTTCCCAAAAAGTAAACTTCAATATATTTCCAATTTAATAATTTTCTCAACCCAATTCTAATTTCGTTAAAATCATTACGACTTTATAGTAAACGAATCTATGAGAAAACATATTTAATATTTTTGCATTCAACGATTCACTATGACCAAATGATTTATTTCAATTTTTGAACTTCATTTAATTTGAAAAACATAAATTCATTTTTCAGGTCATTTTTATTTTTCATTTTCATATTTATTTTGGAGAAAATCACATTCATTTCCAAATGACTTCATTTCCCCATTTTTCATCTCCATTTTGGAGAAAACCTTAATCGTTTTCAAACATTTCCTATTTCTCTATTTCACAATTTTTATTAATTTATGTTCATTTGATTGAACATGCAATTTATTTCTGGTTTCAACGAGTTAGCGAAAGGACTGATTGGACATATGCAATTGAAGCTCAAATGATTTAAAATTGAGTTTCAACTTTTCGTCTATTAATTATAAACTCATATAGTCACGAAGTCATTCCACTATAGTGTCGTGACTGAGCTCTCCTTAATGGCATACCATTACAAAAGCAACTTGATTAGTGCTCGTCCAATGGCTTTGTTATAAGTGTGTTTCCCTTATAGGTATCTTTAATCTCTTTAGGATAATATCCGTTCACCCAATATGATCCCATTTTATCTCATGGTAACCATTGCATATTCCTTCATGAAAAGTCAATTACTATCAAATAGTAATCAAGTTATTCATCACAAAGAAGGACGACCAATGGCCACGTTTACTTTTCATCAACCATGCAATGCCAATAAGAGGATATCATTTACCCATGTCTCGAGCTTTGAATTCAATTGTTGGGAATGACGCTACATACTTCAGAAGTCATACACCCAACGCACCATCTTTTGATTCCTTATCTATTCAAGCTCAAGCTTTTACTTACATTAAAGTGTACGAGTCACACATACATAGTCTGTCATCCAATCAAGACTTAGGTATGCCACGCTATGAACGTCATAGGTGAATAAATTCTTAAAAAGATTCAAGATCTATTCTTCTCGGGTCCATCAGTCACATCTATGTATCTATCTTATAGGAGTTATTTGCTATGATGCCCAAGACAAAACATCTTCCCAGTTAGACTTTGTACCGATTACTCTAATTAACTTGGAATTTGGGAAAGCTAGGATTAAATTGGAAGGACTGGTAAGTTTTTGGACTCCGTTGAGAGATTAGGAAATTCTAGTGGCTGAATTGTGAATAATAGAATTCGATTCTAGTTCAGTTAGATTGGAACTTGTTGGTTCCAAAGTGGGAGACAAAATTATTAAGAATGGATGGTGGGAAGGGCTTGTGAGGATTCTGCCTAAGGAGTGTATATAAAGGTGTCAGTGAAGACAAAATTTTCTCGATCTTGTTTATAAACCTTCTCCTCCTCGTAGCATTATCTTCTTTAGTTGTTCTGAAGAAGAAGGGGAGACAGATGAAAAAACTTCTGCATGTCGCAATCGGGGTGTAAATCTAAGTCTAGTGGTGGGGACATTAAGGAACTAGTATAATTTAATGTTCTAGGTTCCTAAAGGCTAACCACCATTAAAATTAACTAATGAATGGTTGTCATGCTTAACTGCCAGGATAGAAGAGGCTCTAGCGACTCGGACAAGCTAAAATGATAAGGTTAAGAAAGCAAGGTGAGTTTCTACACTTTGCTTTTCAGCTAATGTATGTTGTTGTGTGAAATTACCAACTATTTACTGATCATTTACTAGTAGATATTAGTTGAATAGTTTTCTGGCATGATGTATGCATAAATATAATTTGTATGGTATGTATGACTATTGTATGCATGAAGGGAAACTATCAATAGGATAGATGAAGATAGGATTGAGAAAAGGGTGATTTTATTAGATATTACCACACGGTGTTGTTGAATGCACCCATGGTGAGCGAAGCTCAGGGCCTTATGGAGGGACACTGTTGTGTTTGAACATTAAGGTTAAGTTAGAGAATGGAGGAATGGGCAGAAGAATAGGGAAATTGGAATTTTGTTAAGATTTTACCATCCGAGATTGTTGGGAGCAAACTGCGATGTGCGAAGCTCCAAGCCTTAAGGGGGAGGGGACACTTTGGTGTTCGAGCATCAAAGTACATGCGAGATGAATTGATACCGATAGTATAAAGTTCCATAGAGCATCACTGCGATGACAGTCAATAGTCTCTAGGGGCAACACTGTGATAATAGTAGGGTCCTTCAAGGTGACACCTCTAAGAGTTTAAAGGTGTAAGACCATAACTAGGCTATGACAACCAGTACAGTCTATTGGGACATTAACACGGGGTAGTCCATCAGGACACTAAACGTGGGGTAGTCCATCGGGATAGTAAACATGGGAATTTTGTTAGGACACAAAACAAGGGGATCATATTTAGAAATTTTGCTAGTCATGAAGAATGTTAATGGTGAGATTAAAGTTCACAACTTGATTGGAGTGATAAGTCACAAAAAAAAGTGGGATTGGTGTCTTAAAGGAATATAGACCACCATAATAGTGAGTGATGCTAAGGTTATGTATCAACCCCAGATAGGGTAGCAAGAAAAAAAAAAAAGCTCATTAGGTATGGAGGTATTCCTTGTGTATGCATATAGTAGTTTGCCAGGGAAGCTACAAATTCCATACGATTTAAATAGGTATCGATTATTCTGTAGTAGTACATAGTCCTATATCTAAGTTAACAAAAAGGTCAACTGAAGGGTTTGATAGGCTTACCAAGGTCTCCCTCGAGATGAACTACATGTCCAAGGATGAATGGCCAGTAATGTCTGTTAGAAGGTAGTGGAAAGCGGAGGTCAAACAAAACTATGGAGAATAGGAAAGGTCTGGTTGAGTTTCCAAAGGTAGGAACTGCATGTCTTAAGAAGCCTCCTTTGGAAATAGATCTACAGAGCAAGGGTTCCGGTGTCATTAGTGAGCTTTAGAACTTCAAGGTAGTAAGGAAATTAAAAACTAAGAAAGACTGCAAATGTAAAAATTACTTGGGCAGTCACCAAGCATCACCACCAGGAATAATAAGTGCGATTATTAGGGAGTTAAACTATGAGTTGCACGTCTCAAATTTTCTTAAAGTTTTACATGTGAATCTCACTAAGTTCTCCTAAACTTATAAGCTTTCTGCTTGAATGCAGGTTAGTTAAAGATTTGGAAATCAAGAGGGAACAAGCTAGACTTTGCTAAGGGCTAGGCAGAAAATCGGGTTTGGAAAGCGCAACGAAAAATAAATTTAGGGAAAAATCGAAGTTTTAATTTTTTTTTCCAAAACAAGAACTTGGTTATGATATCTAAAGTAATAAACATTTAATCAAAATTATATCTTTTCAATTTATCTAGGACGAATGCTTCGACCAAGTAGTCTTCTCCGCGATTCTCAAGCTCACGTTTATTGAGTATGGGCTCATTTCTAATAAAAAGAAAATTCAAAAAAATTACTAGTGGGTAGTTCACAATTTCTCTAAACTTTTGGGCTAATTTGTAAATAATAAAAATATCTCTAGAAATTTTTTGAAATAATTTCTTCAAAGAATTTTCTCTCTACAACTTTCTCTTAAATTCAAGTGTGTGTAAATAATGACCTAATGCTCTCTTTATATAGAGAGAGTTTAGAGAGTTAAATAATGACCCAATGGTCTCTTTTATAGGGAGAGTTTAGAGAGTTCAACTGTGATTAAACTTAATCACTTTAATATTAAATTAATATAATATTTATCTTGTTAAATATTAGTTTAAATTTAATATTAAATCTTATTAAATGAATAAAATATTTATATGCAAGAGAAACATTAAATTAAATTTAGTATTAAGATAATCACTTTAATATTAAATTAATAAAATACTATTAATATAAGTATTAAATTAAATTTAATATTAAATATATTAAAATAATATTATTTTGGAATAGCTAATCTGAAATCAAATTCTCTGGTAGAGTCCCAGTAGAGTGTAATTCTTCCACTGCTCAACCACTGAAGAACCATCACCGTCGACCATTTCCGGCCACCGGAATGCCGCCGTGGCAGTTGCTGGCACCTTGAGCTGGTTCAATTTTTGTCGGTTCAATCCAGGCCTATGACAACCTGACTGGTTCGTTCCAACCTCTGGTTGGACCGTCGGCCCGGTTTGATCAGTTTTTGGGTCTTGTTTTCTCTTTTGGGCTCTCGGGACTAATTTACGATCTCAAGTCCAATTTTCAAGTTCAATTATCTATTGGGCCAATTATCTGATTTGAAAATTAATTTCCAAAAATATGATATTAATTTTAATTAATTTGATTAGTTTAATTTTACTTGATCAGAATTAATTTTCCAAAAAATTACTTTGATTTTCTAAATTTATTTTTCAAGAAAAATCTTTAATAAAAATTCTCTAGTTGAAAAATTCTTACGACTGTCCAATTTAATTCCACATCAAATAAATCTACTCAATTTAATTATTTCCAAAGTCATAGAAGTTTATTATAATTCAAAAGCATTCCGATCGAGGTTTTGTTGAGCTAGCGGAGGGACCAATCAGACATATACAATTAGGCTTTAGTATTACAATTATGTCCAGAAGAATCATTATGATAATTTGCAATTATTTAATCAAGGAGTTAGTTCACAAGAATCACCATGATTGAAAACTTCTTATTGTATACTATTTATGAAAGCAATTCATCCAACTGTTTTGTCCTATGACCTCGTATGTGTGTGTTACCCTCATATGATATCCTTGATTCTTTTGAGTTAAATCCATTGCTCAATATAATCCTATTTTATCTTACTGTCACTATTGTGTCTTCTTAATGATTAATATAACCACTGTCAATAAATGACTACGATAAATTTTTCGTTCAAGAACAAGCAACCCGTGGCCACATTCCATATTTATTAATCCACACAATGTCAATGAGAGGATATCGTTAACTCTTTAATTGAGCTATGAATTTTATTGTTGCTAGTAAAGCCATGCCATACACAAGTCATGTACCCAACATATCGACTATCTGCTCGATCATTTTTAAAGCATAAGCCTTCAGTTATATCAAAGTACATGAGTTACATATGAATGGTCAGTGGCTAACTCAGGATTTAGGTAAATTAATTTACAAACAAATTCACCCAATGAATACATCTATGTTTCTACCCATAGAGTCAATTGCTCCGATAACTAAGACTAGCCGTATTCTAAATTGGAATTGTAGACGACATAATAATCCTTCTTAGTATTTGAATCAAATGCTCACTTTGATTCTTTTATAGGATTACTATCTCGTTTAGATTATCTGCTAAAGTAAGTTGTCTTTCTCGCAATGTAAATGTTCTTAGAATGCCATTTATCATCAGTATGAATTTAGACAATCAATGAGCTAATATTTGCTTGTCACAATTTTGTTATGTAAGCAAAATATGAAAGATAGAAATACAAAAGACATAATATGAAATGTGAAATTTATTTACTTATCGTTCAAATACATAGAAAACAATTACATGTTTACTATAATATGGGCATATTTTCAAAAAATCTCCCACTTGCCTTCCTAGTGAAGTAAATGTGTCATGTTTTGCATTCCTATATCTTCGACGTGTTTATTAAAACTTTTAATTACAAGATTCTTAGTAAATAGATCCATAAGGTTATCTTCAGAAGATACTTTCACTACATTTATAATTCCTTCGACTATTGCCTCTCGTACCAAGTGATACTTCCAATCAATGTGTTTCGTCCTTTTATGATTTTTCATTTCCTTAGTATTAGCTATTGCAACACTATTATCACAATACAATGTTGTAGCTTTTTTCATACCAGGAATGACTTCAAGATTGGTTAAGAACTTTCAAAGCCATATTGCCTCTTTCGTTTCCTCAGAAGCAGCCACATACTCGGCCTCCATAACAAAGTCAGCAGTGTAAGTTTGTTTTGCGCTTTTCCATACTATGGCTCAATGGCCTAGGACAAATACATTTCTTAATGTCGATTTCTTTGAATCTTTACAAGTTTGGAAGTCTGAGTCTATGTATCCAATAAGAGTAAGGTTTTCCCTAGAATAAACAAGCATAAAATCCCTGCTTCTTTTAAGATACCTTAATATATGCTTCACAGCTTGCCATGCCTGAGACCAAGATTTGCCTGATATCGACCAACCATTCCTATTGAAGAATAGATATCTGAACGTGTGTAAAGAATGTAGAACCATTCCTACTACATAAGGCTTCCAAATGCCGAAGCATATAGAACCTTACTCATATGCTTTCTTTCCTTTGCTGTCTTAGGACAGACAATTAGAGAAAAATGAAAATTTGATGCGGTCAGCTAAGTGTCTGGCTTCGCATTAGTCATTGTAAAACGTCCTAGTACCTTATCGATGTATGAAGCTTGAGATAGAGCTATCGTTTTATTCTTTTGATCCCTAAGGATTCAAATTCCAAGACTATAACTAACTTCACCCAAGTCCTTCATGCTAAACTATTGAGTTAACCACAGTTTAATCGATGACAATTCTTCTACATCGTTTCCGGTAAGTAGAATATCATTGACATACAAAATGAGAAAGACCACATTTTTGTTCTTTATATGCTTATAAACACATGGTTCATCGGCGTGTTGCTCAAACCCAAAATTCTTGATCATTTGTTCAAATCTTTTATTCCATGAGCTGGATGCCTACTTAAGTCCATAAATAGACATTAGTAGTTTGCAACATTTCTTCTTCTTTCCTTTGACAACATAACTAGTGGGTTGAACCATATAAATGGTCTCAACTAGATAGCCATTCAAGAATGTTGCCTTGACATCTATTTGCCAGATATCGTAATTAAGAGCAATGACAATGGATAAGAGTATGCAAATAGACTTTAGCATAGTTAATGAGAGAAGGTCTTATCATAATCAATGTCGTTTTTCTATGTGTAGTCTTTCCCTACAAGTCTAGCTTTATGTGTTTCCACTTTCCCTTTCGTATTTCTCTTCTTCTTGTAGATCCAGTTACGCTCTATGGTTTTAATCCAAACCAGTAAGTCTACAAGTTCCCACACCGTATTGGATTGCATAGTGGATCATCATCCTCATGATTGGCTTCTATATTATAAATATTACCATCATAGATGAAGAAGTCCAATTTCTTAGAAACTCTCCTACTACGATGGATTTCCCTATGTTGTTGATTGTTTGTAGGTCTTTTCACAACTTTCTCGAGAATTAAACTTGGTGATTTTTCTATAACTCCCAAAATTTCCTTAAGTACCACTTTACTTCAAGGCCTAAAGTTATCCATGTAGCTTTCCTTAAGGAAAGTAGCATGAGTAAAAACTTCGATTTTATTATTTTTCGAATTGTAGAATAATCCACCCTTTGTTCCTTTCAGATATCCTATAAACATGCACAATTCTATCCGTGCATCCAACTTCTTTGTATCCTTATCTAGAACATGTGTTTAACAACCCTATAGTCTAAAGTGATTTAGACGGGTTTCTTTCCATGCCACAGTTCTAAAATAGACTTGGTTGGCACATCATTCAAAATATAGTAAGTCGTTTGTATCGTATATCTCCAAAAAGAAGTAGGGAGTTTTGAATTGTTTAACATTGAACAAACCATGTCCAGCAAGATTTTATTCCTTCACTTAGCTATGCCATTATGTTGTAGAGTGCCTGACCTAGTCAATTGGGATAAAATCCATTCTCTATGAGGTATCCTAAGAACTCATCAGACAAGTATTCCTCACCTCCGTCAGACCGAAGATTTTTTATGGATAAACTTAATTTCTTTTCCACTTCCGCACGAAACTCTCAAATTTTATTGAAGGTTTTCCTTTTGCAGTGCTTTAGATACACATATCTATATCGAGAATAGTTGTCGATGAAAGTCACGTAATAATCGTAACTTCCTCGGGCACTGATGTTCATGGGACCACATACATCAGTGTGCACAAGTTCTAAAGGTTGATTGGCCCTTGTACCTTTCACATTAAAAGACCTCTTAGTCATTTTACCTTCCAAGTAAGATTCACATTGTGGAAGACTAACTTCCTTAAGCATACTTAAGGGACCATCTTTCATAAGTCTAGTGATTCTTTCTTGGTTAATATGACTAAGTTTGAAGTGCCATAGATACCCCTTATTAGAGTGAGAAGTTTTAAGCTTTTTATTCATTACTTCAGTTTGACGCATCGAGTAGTTATTTGGTTTGATAAAGTAGAGATTGTTTTTCATCCATCCATTACAGATTAAAGAATAATTTTTGTGAATAACAATCTTTTTATTGAATGTCACGGTATAACTGTAATAAAATAAACATGCTATATAAATTAAATTCCTCTTAAAATGAGGTACTTAAATACATTCTTTAAAACAATCTTCTTAAAATTATCAAAGTGTAAAATAACTTCTCCCACTGCTTCGGTTGAAACATAACTCCCATCTCTGGCCTACAATGATAGGCTTTTGTCACGTATACTTCTCGTTTCCCTAAATCCCTATAAAGAAACACACATACATGGTTAGTGGCTTTAGAATTAATAACCCAATTGTCAATTGATTCTTCCGCTAAGCAAGCTTCAACCTCAAAGAGTTCCATACCTTTGCCTTTTTCAGCCAGGTAATCTGAATACTCCTTGCAATTTATCTGAAAGGCCTTTACCTGTTGTAGAAGAAACATTTCATCTTTTTAGGATATTTTGACTTCTTAGCCTTTTTTCTTTCCACACGAAGTGGAATTGAAAACTCAATCGGTTTCTTTTTTCCCTTAGCTTTCTACTTCCCTTTAGAGGACGAGGGCCCACAGCTAAGTTTGCCTCAGGTTTCTCCTAAACCAGCTTACCACCATTCAGCATCAACTCATAGGATTTTATTAACTTCATAAGCTGAGTTAAGGTAAATGCCTTATTCCCCAAGTTATAAACAACCCTAAAACCAACAAACTCCTTAGTTAAGAACTTGAACATTATTTCAATCTGAGTGTTCACGTCTAGTTCAGCCCCATTGTCCTCCACTGTTAGAAAGAATCCCATAAGCTTAAGCATATGTTTTTTGATCAGAGTGTATGATTTCTGTTGAGAGTTCATCAAATTTGTAATAGCAGATTGTCGAGCCAATGCGACTTGGCCTCCAAGCAAATCATTCAAATTTGTCATGATCTCTTTAGCAGTATGGAAATTCTCATGTTGCTTTTGCAGCACACTACTCATGCTCACTAACATATAACATTGAGCAGTCGAGTTAGAATCTCTCAAGCGATTTCACACTTTGGGCTAAGCTTTAGGAGGGCATCTTTCATCAAGAACAAATTTGCGTTTCTCACAGCTAAGAACTATTAGCAAGTTTCATTTCCATTCTCAAAAGTTATCCCCATTCAATTTATTCTCAGTAAGAATGCTAATAAGAGCAGTATGAGACATATTTGAACTAAAAAATAAAGATTAAATAATTACTATATTTGTATTAAGCAAATATTTTCATTTCAACAACACGTCAAGAATGCAGTATGATGCAAGCGTCTCGTATTAAAACCTTGAAAAGACATTTTTCTG
The DNA here is from genome assembly GCF_025698485.1 of Gossypium arboreum. Lineage (NCBI taxonomy): Eukaryota > Viridiplantae > Streptophyta > Magnoliopsida > Malvales > Malvaceae > Gossypium > Gossypium arboreum. Next base: position 63,897,553 of record NC_069079.1, on the reverse strand, counting down.
TTGCGACGATCATTCTCACACCCATCAAACATATCACATTGGGGTCCCATGATTAATTAGCAAGAGCATGGATTACATCCAATTAGTTCATAAATCTTAATTTTCAAGACTCCATACGAACCAATGACCGTTTAATGTTTGGCCATCATCTCTAGTTTAAATATCGTTTATTGGGAAACTATTTAATAAGAGAAGATCTGGAGTGTGTTACAATTGACTCAACACCCATCATGAACACATTTTCATTTGTGAGTCATCTTGGGACAATGTCACTGAGAGTCATGCATGGCTAGTTGTCCTTAAAAAGAAATCCCATCCAGTGAAACCACATAATAAAGTTTACCTTGGGGTGCGACTAGGGTAGGAACTGACTCGAAAATTTATCATTCTATCACTAAAGGACCATCAATGGAGGTTGTAGGTCTTGTTCAAGTACCTTCTCCAACTTAATATTTTTAAATAATATGCTAGATTTTTTCTCCCATATTTCAAGAATGTAACACCTCTGACCCGGTCCGGCGCTAGACCCGAGTTACAGGATGCTACATAAACCAACAGAACTTAATCACATGCATATACGATTTTGAATAAGAGCAATGACTACTAAAAATAACATTTAAAGAAAAGTATATGGCTAATTTAAACATTTAAATGGAAATAGAAATAGTTTTAACCATAATTAAGGTTCATTCTTAATAAATCTCGAAAAAACCACGTAGGTACCGATACTGAATCAGCAGGTATCAATATTTTTATCACGAGTACCGATACTCGTATATGGGTATCGATACCAAAGTTGGATTCTGTCAATTTTTTGAAAACATCCCAACTTTGAGGTATTGATATTCGTATCCAGAGTACCGATACATTTACCTAAAATACCAAAAATTCACAAATCCATGCTCAAAACAATGTTGATGAGATCTTGATTGTATCATGTTACGACCCAAATCCATAACACCAAGATTGGCCTAAAATGTAACACCCCCACGCCCGAGACCATCACCGGAGTCGAGCTTGAGGGGTTACCGAACATAATTTATCAATTTAAGAACTTCAAATCATTTGTTTCTACATTCACAGCTTTCTAGCTACTCGCGTCACAGTTACAAGAAAAATCATATCTCGAGTTACGAAACTCGAAATCAAGATCCGTAAATTTTTCCTGAATCTAGACTCATATATCTATTTACTAATTTTTTTCTAGAATTTTTTATTGGGCCAATTAGTACAGTTTATTAATTAAAGTATCCCCTGTTTCAGGGTTCGACTGCTCTGACCTCTGTGTATTACGAATCAGATATATCTCTATAAAAAATTTAAATGACTATGAGGTTTGTTTCTATTAAAACTAGACTCAATAAGGAATCTGTACATATAAATAAAAACTTCTAATTATTTTAGTAAAATTTATTATGAATTTTTAAAGTCAAAACAGGGGATCCAGAAATCACTCTGGCCCTGTTTCGTAAAAGTTTAAATATCTCATAAAATATAATTTATATTCCTATTTTGTTCAATCCATATGAAAATAGACTCATTAAGATTCAATTTCATAACTTAATAATCATTTAGTTCTATTTATACTATTTTTAGTGATTTTTCAAATTCATGTCATTGCTGCAGCAATATTCTATTTTAAGGCAAGTTTCATCTTTTCATGAATTTTTATGAACTAGATAACCTGTTAAACTTCCATGATATCAAACATGATCTAAATTAGCCATCACCATGACTTATCAATATCAAACATTTTCTCAACCAAACATGGCCATATCATAAAATTATGTACACAAAATAGGTATATTGCTATACATGCCATACTTAAGTAGTTGTACAAGCCATTTACCAAGATAAAAGTCCTTTGGATAGTGTGATCGAACTTTCGACCTGTCCCGATTCCTGAGCCGGCTTGTTCAAAACTACAGTGAATGAAAAGGAAGGAGTAAGCATAAATGCTTAGCAAGTCCATATGTAAATAACAAGTAACATAACAATACAAATATACCAAACAACTTTAGCATGGTACCACCAAAACATATATCACATCTTTAAACATCATTCATCATCTTACCACCTTATTGTTGTTGTATCTATTTTCAACCCGAGGGTTAAGAACATACCTGTCCAAAGTGTCCATTTCACAACACTTACCCAAAACGTCACTTATATCTTAAGTGCTCTTCCATTAAACTAGAAATTTCACCAGTTGAACACATCGGAATATAACTCGGATACATGGATAATTTGCACATAAGTGCCACATATGTAATCAAGAAATCATGTAACCCGCCCCTAAGTGAACTCGGACTCAACTCAACGAGCTCAGGCGTTCGCATCCATAAATGAACTCAGACTCAACTCAACGAGTTCGGATGCCTAGTTACATCTCACGAACTCGGACTCAACTCAACGAGTTCGGACATTTGCATCCATAAGTGAACTCGGACTCAACTCAACGAGTTCGGATGCTCGACCATCCTAGTGACATGTCACTTGTATCCTAATCTATTCCTAAGGTTCAAACAGGCTTTTTCCCTCGATCTCACATTTGCCGTCTTCCATGGAATATCGGAACCGATACTCGGTAGCAATTCATATTTATCAAGTAGTAAACATAATTTGCATATTACTCAACATTAACCACAAAGCATAATATTTCACGATTAAAAATCAGCATATCATAATTAACATTGATAACTTAAAAATAACATTTATGCTACATTATTTACACATGAACTTACCTTGGTACTAAAATATAAAGATTTTGCAATTTAGTCCACAATCTTTTCTTTTCCTCGATCACGACTTGAATCTCGTTTTTCTTGATTATGGAGCTTGGAAGCTTGAAACAAACCCTAGCTATGGAGAACCCTTGAAATTTCGGCCTAATGAAGAAGATGGACAAAAATTGGCTTTTAATTTTGTTTTTAATTCATTTTAATAACTAAATGACCAAAATACCCTTACTACTAAACTTTCCAAAAATTCCTTCCATGTCCTAATTTTGTCCATGAACTTAAAATTGGTCAAATTGTTATTTAAGACCTCCTCATTAATATTCCAAAACAATTTCATACTAAAAACTTCTAGAATGCAAGTTTTGCAACTTATTCGATTTAGTCCCTACTTTCAATTTAAGCACTTTAGGCATAGAATTTCATCACGAAATTTTCACACAATCATGCAATCATATCATAAACATCAAAATCATTGTAAAATAATTATTTCTATCTCGAATTTGTGGTCACGAAATCACTATTCCGATTAAGCCCTAATTCAGGATATTACATAAACACGAGGGGCCCAAGTGCAAAATGAAATCTAATTTTAGTTTGTTAATTTGTGTGTAGGTTTTAATTGACTGAATTTGGGGTGGAAACCATTGCTGGAATAATCAAACAATCAAAGAAGTTCAATTCAAGTGTTCCATGCAATTTGCTACAAGCTCATTTAGCTCGTTCGTAGCTCATTCAAGCTTATTGAGCCAACATTATTCGGTTTTAGCTTGTGCATCAATTTGTTGGAATATTTAATTTGGTTTCAGCCCAATTTTAGTTTTATTTAGTTTATGTGTTTTGAGATAATTATTTGATGGATTGAAATTTTAATATGTTTAGTTTAATTAATTTAGTTGTTTTAATTGCTTAAATACCTAGTTTAATTAATTAAGTTGTTTTGAATGTTCTTTAGTTGCTTAAATAATTTGGCATTTAATATGTTTCAGCTTAATTAATTTGCTACAGCCATTTAACTTGTTTAATTGTGCTTATAGGTGAATTAATCATTGAATCAGTTGTTTGATGGATTGGCATTAAAGGAAGAAATGAATTCAGCTGTTATGAAGATGAATTAAATGCCAGCAGCTGTTATGAGCTTATTCAAGTAACCGTTTGGAGATTTTAATGGACAAGGAGTTGATTACACAATCCATTCAGCTTCCAAACGTTTTTTATATGATGGAGGCTATTCAATTTAGTTCATTTACACATTGCATCAGTTTTCTTCAAGCATTCATACAAAGAGGCTATTCGTGTGCCAAATTTAAGCCACTTGTTGCTGTTGGCCATTTAGCTGCTCAAAGGAGAATTAATGGGCTATTCAGCTCATTAAAGCTTATTATTAGCTGATTTGGAAGATTAAATAAGTTGTCCATTACTGTTACATAAGTTAAAGTTTATCAAAGGTCTTTTAGTTTTAATTAGCTTAATTAAGTCCATCAATAGCTCATTTAAGCTGATTAGTTTGTATCCATTAGGTTGGAGCATGTTCAACCTATAAATAGTTTGTTCTGTACTTATTTTAAAAGGACTTTTGCCAAATTATATGAACAAATGTTCTTTTGTGAGATTTTCAATTTTCATTGTTCTTTTTTGGTCTGGCTTGACTTATCAAGCATAGCTTATGGCATCAATCTTTCCTTTGTAAACCGAACTTATCACCTTTTGGTGTGGCGTTCATTATACTGTGGTTCCTACCTCTTTAGGTAACGGGTTAAGGTCCATCTAGCTTCATCATTTTTCACCTTAAGCAATATAAGTCCTAGGTCAATACTCTTTATAGTATTGAATCATTCTTGAAGCTTGAGTTCTATTTTCCATTCCACCCAATCTATCAATTATCCTTTTAATTCTTTTGTTAGCCGAATTCCCTATCCATTTCTTAATTATCTTTCTTTTCAACCTTTGTTTGTAGCCATTGTCCATCTTTTCCATTCCTTTTTGAAACAAACCAAGTCTTATTCAAATTCATGATTGGGCAATCTAAACGACTCGAATCATCACCAAAACGAGTTCGTATCAAATGTTCTACTCAACACACAATTATAGTCTAATTTAACCAAACTTATTAACATCCTTTAAACATTTATTATGCCACATCCATACATTTAAATAAGAATATCTAATATGTATTATCAACCTTAATCTCAAACGTTAATTTAGTCACAAACGAAGTCCCAAACTACATCTATATTCCATCAATCCAATACCAAGATAGAATTAATAAAATAATGTAATAATCAAAACTAAAACTCCAACCCACATTGCCTTTATTTAGTGAGTTCAAAAGAATCTTAAAAACTTCCTACTTAAAAATATTGCCTTGCTTAGATCACTTCCTTCGCTACTCTACTCACAAAAAAAAAAAACTACTTATATGCAATATGTTAATGTGGAGTGTGAGCTTAAATAAGTTGAGTGAATTTTCGAAACTACCGCTAAGCATACACGTCACATGTTAAGCAAGAGCATACAACGACTCACTCATAACCATATTTTCATCAAGCCAAAATAACATATTCATGCTTCATTAAATCATAAAACTAGCATATACTCTCACATGCAATTACACTCAACTCATATATATAATTCATTTAACAATAATTCATCAAGACAAAACAACGTATTCATGCTTTAATGACTCATAAGACAAGCTTATATATTCACATGCATTTACAGATAACATTTTCATATATTAATCAATATATGATAATTTGTATATGATAATTTGGCAACTTAGAAACATGAAACATAAAAATGGACTCTATCACAACATATTGGATACACAGATCTCCATCGCACCAAATACTCAAAAAGTCTAACATATCGCTAAACACTCTCCAACACACCAACATATCCTGGTGAATGGAGCTTAGCTCGACATTCCCTTATCCTTCCAATCTGTCTCGGAGCCTCAATGTCCAAATTACAAACACAAGGTTGAGTACTCAAAATCCTATGGCATGCTAAATATATTCAATGATTTCAAAAGATCACAAGGCCAAAATATTCTCAAATACACATATTTAATTACTCTTTTAATGCACATAATCTCTATTCATAATCATCAATTCACATCACAAATTTGTACACAATGCATGCTTATCGGATTCACATTTATTTTCACTTTTAGTTCCAAAACTATGCTCATTGAGCCATCACATATCCGACCACATATGTGTGCATTAAAATCAGTTTATCACATACAAGTATTCATACACATTACCTATTATAACAACATCTCAATCCATAACTTGACATTCATTAAATGTAATTTCATAACATAAAAAAACACATTCCAAACTCACCAAAAATAGTCTTGAACACAACCAAACAACAAAGAAAACACAATTCAAGCCTCTCCTTTCTCACTACCAAAAACTAGCTAGTTTTGTCAAAATTGAAGTTTTGGCACCCTAACCTCATTTCTAAACCTCCATTTTGATTTAAAACATCTTAAATAACATTTAATTTCACATATAAACCATTAATTTCACCTAAATCTGTGATCCTAAAATTTCTGAAAAATTAGAGCTTCCAAGAATATGAAAAATGGGAAAACTCTTGATTCTTAAAAATTTGGTTATGAACAATCAAATTGAAGTGAAACACAAGTTTACTCAATATTCTGAGAGCTACTATTTTTTAATCCAAACATACTTTAAAAACATCAAATCCAAATATACCCTTTTAAAACTTGATTTGAATTAACAACACTAGTTATTTAACCATAAAAAGTCATAATATTACATTGATTTGATGAAAACGATGATCTACAAATCTAATAGGGGATTTCAACTCAAAAAGAACAATGGTGAATTTGGGGAAGAAAACATGTTTTTCACTTGAAATTTGTTTTTTTTTTGGTATTTAGGGAGTTAACAAATCTGAAGGAATGAATAGATTTTGTTAAAACTCCCTAATTTTAGGTTTTGGAAAACTTTGAATGTTTTGGGGTTTGAAAGAAGAAGAAGACGTGAATGGCTCTATGTAGGAGACCATTTTCAAGAATTGGTCAGTTTTCCCTTTTGGTCGCTCCTAATTTTTTCGTTTTCCACTTAGGTCCTAAATCAATTAAAATCCATTTTTTTTCAAATTAGACATCAAAATTAAATTTCATTTTAATCTAGTTAATAAAATAAAAACTTGAATATGCCACTTTAATTTTTTTAATTACTCACTTACGAACCTAATTTTCGATACCTAACTCAACCCTCGGTTTAATGACCCGATTCTACTAACCCAAAACTACTAGGTCGTGGTTTGGGATGTGACAAAGAATGATAATGCAATAGTCTTAGTGGCATTCTTACCTAATCTCTATGACATGCTTCTAATATATGCATGACTAGCTATGATAAGTATGTAATATTCACATTCATTTATTATAAGAATCAATCAATCATAAAAGAAACAATTTTGGTTCACCATAGTTTTTCTTCTGGGGGAAAAACCGGATAAGTGAATGTGAACAGTGCACTAGGGAGAGTCTTAGGAAAGGGAGGTGAGTCAAATTTGACCGCTTAAAAACCAAGTCTTTCCTAGCCAGAGTCAATCCTAGACATGCACCTTCTCATTACCACACTTCTCAAAGTAATCGAATAATTTAAAGAAATGAATAGAACAATACAACACATGTATTTTCTCATTATCCCACTTCTTATTTTTTTAATTAGTAAACTGTTGATCATCTCATATATATATCACAATTATAACATGGCATAATATAAACATTATAAAAATTATAAAACATATATATAAGGAAATAGGTAATCAAAATAAAATTGTCAGCTAATGTTTCCATAGTTCTATTTCTTGAAAGTAAATGAAAAAAAATTACATAGTTTTTCACCACAACTTATTACTTGTGCCTTCAACCACCATCGCTCCATTTCTCCTCTTCATGGACTCCTTTTGGAAAAATTACATTTAAGTTCTATGTCAGCTTCTGGCTCAAAAGAATTCTAAGAAAAAAAAAAGTCCTATGTGGAGATGATAGTCCACGGTCTATTTCCTAAGAACGCCAACCTAGACAAAAAAAAATTATATAACAAATTTATAATATTGCATCGATTCCCATATATAACTCAAAACATGCATAAGATCTAAAGAATGACACTTTCTATGTAATCAAATCAGTCAAGAAGAAGAGAAATTTATTTTGATTATCTGCTTATACTTATAGATAGAGGACAACTAGGATCTGATATCAATTGTTGGAAAACTGGGTTTGGAAAATGCAATAGAAAAAAAAATTAGGGAATAACCAGAGTTTTAAATTTGTTTTCCAAAAACAGAACTTGGTTCTGAAATCTAAAGTAATAAACACTTAATCAAAATTGTACCTTTTCGATTGGGCTAGGATGAACGCTTCGACCGAATAGTCTTCTCCACTATCCTCAAGCTTTAGTTTGTCGAGTGTGGGCTCACTTTGAATTAGAAAAATTTTCACAAAAATTACTAGTGGGGTAATTTCGCAATTTCTCTAAACTTTTTCAAGTTGTAAATAAGAAAAATATCCCTAGAAATTTTCTGAAATAATTTCTTTAGAGAATTCTCTCTCTACAACTTTCTCTTAAATTCAAGTGTATGTAAATAATGAATTAAATTTAATATTAAGATAATTACTTTAATATTAAATTAATTAAATAATATTAAGATAAGTATTAAATTAAATTTAATATTAAATATTTTAAAATAATATTATTTTTGGAATAGCTAATTTGAAATCAAATTCTCTGGTAGAGTCCCAGTAGGAGTGTAATTCTTCCATTGCTCAACCATTAAAGAATTGCCACCGCCGACCATTTTTCAACTATTGGAATGCTGCTGTCGCAGCCACTGGCACCTCGAGCTGGTTCGATTTCTACCAGTTTGGTTCGGGCTAGTAACAGCCTGATCGGTCTGGTCTAGCCAGTGGTTGGACCATTGGCCCTGATTCACATACTGGCCCGATTCAACCAACTTTTGATTCTTGGTCTCAGTTTTTGTCTCCCAAACCCAATTTACAATCTCAGGTCCAATTTTCAAGTTCAATTACCCATTGGGCCAATTGCCTGACTTGAAAGTTAATTTCCAAAAATATCATATTAATTTAATTAATTTGATTAATTTAATTTTACTTGATCAAAATTAATTTTCCCAAAAATATCTTAGATTTTCAAAATTAGATTTTTAAGAAAATTCTTTAATCAAATTATCTAGTTGAACAATTCTGACGAATGCCCAATTTAATTCCGCATTGAATAAAATCGACTTAATTAATTTTTTTCCAAAGTCATAGAATTTTCTTCTAATTCAGAAAAACCAGATTGAGCTTTTGCTAAGCTAGCGGAGGTACCAATTGAACATTGATAAACCGTAAATTATACATATTTTTATCCCATGCTTAGCACATTATGCATGGTTTCTCCTTAGAATTGGTGAATTCGATGCTCCTAATCCTTTAATTTCATGTTTTATACTTAGGTGAGCATAGGAGAATAAAAAGAGCGAGAAACGGGCCGAAAACGAAGAAAATGGACCCACATGGGAAATCAACACGGCCTGGACTTTCTCACATGGGCGTGTAACAGCCCTAAATTGACCCTAGTCGGAAAGTGGGTTTGGGACCACTAAACCGAGTCATAAAAATAATTAACTGTCATAGTTGATGCTCATTATATGTACATATGCATGTGTGAAAATTTCATGTTTGAATTTTGTTAATTATAAGTGAATTTTGTCAAATAGGACTTATGTGAGAAAATTTAGAAATGTGCTAGGCAAATGTAGGGTGGCCTATAAGTGCATGTTGTGAAAAAAAGGTGGGTTTGCATGTCAATTTACCCAAATTTAAGCATGATGGCCGGCCATGCTATGGGTGGAAACATGTTGCAAACATGTTTAGTTAGTGGGTATGTAGAAAAAAATAAAATAAGAAACATGGGTAATAAAGAAAAAAGAAAAGAAAAGAGAATGGTGTGGGTGTACCCCCATTGCCGTGAGTTGAGGGAGGAAGAAAGAAAAAATGTTCATCATTTTCTTTCACTTCTTGTGGCATGAAAATGAGAGAGTTTGAATGCTTAATAAGGAGGGAAGAAGGAGTGCTCATGTTTTCTTTCTTTTGCAATTGTCGTAACTAGAGGAAGAAGAGGAAGCAAGATTCGCCAAGGTGGTCCTTTAGATCAAGGTATGTTCAATGATATTTTTTTGAAGTTTACACAACCTTTGGGTGATGGGTCTAAATACTATCTATCCCAAGGTTGGATTTGGGGTTGTTGGAGAGTTGGAAGTTGACAAGAAGCTTAAAAATTTTAGTTGATACCTTGATGCTATTAACATGTTAGTTGTATGGATGAACTAAGTTGCTTGTTATGTTAGCATGAAAGTGAAGATGTTAAGTCCTTTTGTTGGAGGTGCCAAGTTGGGACTAAGAAGGGAGGAGTATTCGCTAACATAGTTGAAAGGGATGTTGCCGATTTTAGAATTTGATTATGGGAGTGGCTATAATGGGCATAGAGATGTTGAACTTAAGAAATGTAGCAACATGCAAATTTATATGATATCACAAATGGAGGTGAAGCTATGCTAGATTGGGAAAAAGGTTGATCAAGTGTGCATGAGAAAATTTAGGTGTTTAGATGATGTTATAGATAACACTATACATGTATATATATATTCGCCATCAAAGTGAGTATGTAGGTGATGTTGAGTCAAATTTTGGTGCACAATCGGGTATGTATATATATATATAAGTATGCCCATTCATGATGTTACCTTTAATCATGTATATAATCGACTAAATGGGTAATTAGTAAGAGGGTTATGAATATGCAAATATACATATGCATGTGTAATTGAATTATAAATGTACAGCAAGATGATTAAACTAGCTTATTTATCTATTAAGCCGAGAAGTTAAAGAAGGAGAAACAAGCAAGGGCAAAGCCAAGGACATCGAGTAGCCGGGTCGAAACTGTTATACTCAACGCAAGGTAAGTCCTTAAGCACTTGTTGTGAGAACTCCTTGATAGATATTTTCGGAGTGATTCTCCTACTTGTTAATATGACCATATGTACAATTTGAATTTAGCAAATTTCTTTACCATGATGAATTGACATAGGGCACAATGTGTGCAAAAAAAAAATTAAGTGGCACTATGTGTGCCGATTGGGAGGTTGAAGCATGAGGGAATCTCAAATGCACTATGTGTGCGATTTACTATGGCACTATGTGTGCGATTTACTATAGCACTACGTGTGCGATTTACTATGGCACTATGTGTGCGAACATAATAAGCACTATGTGTGCAACGTTTGGTTGTTAGTATAAATTGTGATGAATGAGGTAAGTGATTGAGCTATTAACTAAATATCGAATTTGAGGTTGTGCGGTGTATGCATAGATTTATCTAGTGCATCGTTGTTCCAAACTTGAGGAAATGGGTCTACATTGATTGGGCTGACTTGGCATTGAATTAATTGAAGGACTTGGCATGAGATCGAACCAAGAATTTAAGAAACTGTAGCATAGTTGTTATGATTTGAAAGAAACAAAAATGATTATTAATGTTGGATGGTAGAGTAGTGCTTATGACTTCTTGAGTTATGTACTCATTTGGTGTGCTTGTTTGTTGCTTACCTAGGTTCTTGATCCATTTTGGTGTGCTCGAGACCGTCGTCAAAGTCATCACACCGCTAGCAACTTTTGGTACTTTCTTCTTAGTGGGTCTAGGAGAGCATTTTGGCATGTATAGGCTAATATGTTTTGTTGAAAATTTGGTATGTAAACTTTTAGCCATGCGAAAATGGCTTGTATGCACCTCGGCATGGTATCATGATCATTTTGTATGTTGTTCATTAAGAGATATGGTAATGTTTGGAATCGATTAGCCCTTGGAATGGTTAATCGTGATTATCTTTTGTGCCATGTATGTTAAAAGGGCTAGTTGAATCAAGGAAATTATGAAGTAGGTAAAATCTACCTTAATGACAGAGGTTGACAGCTGCAGTGAGGTGGATGTGAAAAATCACTAAAAATAGTAGGAATGGAATTAAATAGTGAATAGATTATGTAAATGAACCTTAATGAATCTACTTTCATATGGAAGAAACGAAAAGGTCATGTGAGTTGTATGTTACGAGATAATTAGGTTTTCGTGAAACAGGGCCAGAACGGTTTCTGGATTCCCTGTTCTGACTTTGGAAATTCATTGTGAATTAACCAGAGATAATTAGGAGTCATGCTATATATGTATAGATTCCTCTTTGGGTCTAGTTTTTATAGAAACAAACGGCATCAGTATGGAATCCCTGTACAGGGAGATATCCAGGTCGTAATGCTGAAGGTCAGTGTAGTCGCACCCTGTAATAGTGGAGACTTTAACTAATAAACTGTACTAATTGGCCCGACCAAAAATTCTAGAAAAAAATTTGTAGATGCATATATGAGTCTAGTTTCAGGGAAAAATTACGAAACTGATTTTCGAGTTGTAGAACTCAAGTTATGATTTTTAAAATGTCAGTGGTGCAGTTAGCCGACTGCCTGGAAAAATTTTAAAATGGACTGTAAAAGTGAATGGTTTAAGCCGTTAGCCCCTCGTGTCCGATTCCGGCAGTGGACTCGGGTACGGGGTGTTACAGGGCGTGTCACACAGCCGTGTCCCTTTGGCAGGATTGAAGCACAACTTACACGGGTATACTACACGCCCATGCCTGTTCAACAGCCTTGACCACGGGCTGGAGTAATCGCACACGGGCTTGTCACACGGGCGTGTCCCTACCGAGCCCAAGTATAACTCTACTCAGAAAAGGTCAATTTTGGGGGCTCTTAGGCATTCTAGAGCCTATTTAAACACCTGATGAGGCACTTAGAAGAAAAAACGCAGAGTAGGAAGCAAATAATTACTCAAGGAAAGCTGATTGATCCATCTCAGAAGCCGGATTCATCATCAAGACTGAAGATCTCTCTTCAAGTTCCTTCAGGAGTTTTGAGTTTTCTCATGTTTTGTTATCTTTATGCTTTTGAGATGTTTTCTTTCATAAGTATGAACTAAACCCCCTAAATATCTAAGGGGAATGAAACCTAAGACGGATCTTGTTATTATTATCTGAATTGTATGATAAATATTTGACTTGTTCTTAATTATGTGTTCTTAATTCTTATTTTGATATTCCATGATATTGATTCAAGTTAAGCTCTTATTCAGAGGAGGAATAGACCCTGTCTAAGATTAAATTTGTCATAATTAAGCGGAGTTGATTGCACGCCTAGAGATAGGGTGATAAGATTTTGTCGGATTAGGGTGAAACCTAATAAGGGAATCCATAGATCGAGTTAATGCAATTATAGGGTGTTAATTAGAAAGAGATTTCAATTATTCAACCTAGGGTTAGACGTTATTAGTCTCGAGAGAGATAATAATATAACTTAGGGATTTCTACGGATCAAGTCAAATGAATAAATCGTCTGATTCAGAGTCAAATAACAAGTGAAGTCTAGGTGGATTTGTAACAGCCTGAAATAGGGCCTAGTCGGAACAGTAGTTACGAGACCACAAATTCGAAGTAGAAATATTTATTTTATAACTATTTTAGAGTCCATGATATGTTTGAGTGATTATGTGTAAATTTTATTAAGTAAATTTTATTGATAAAGTGCCCAATTTTATTATTGGGGTTAAATAGCATTAATTGCAAAATACGAGGTCTTTAAATGTCAAATAGACCATCATATTTTGGTATGGACAAAACTAGACATGGAAGGGTAAAAATTGAATGGTTAGTAAAAAGGGCATTTTGGTCATTTGGGTGTTTTAAGGCATAAAAGACAAAATAAAACCCAAAAAAATCTGCTCATCTTCTTCATATGGCTGCCGAAATTTACATGACTCCATGTCTAGGGTTTCAAGCTTTTCAAAGCTCAATTGTATGTGCATTTGAGCCCCGTTTTTAATGTTCTTCGTATTTTTGAGATCTTAAAAGCCTAACCTTTCTATTTCTACCATCTATTTGCATGAAAAATGAAGTTAAAAAAATGACCCATGCTAGATAATTGTGCATTTTGATGTTTAATGGTAGAATAAGGATGCTTGAGGTTAGGAGAAAGTGATTTTCGTTGAAAATGGTTAAAACGAGTTAATTAGTAAAGGTTATTAATGTTTATAAAAGCATGAAATAGTGAGAATTTGAGGTTGCCATAGAAGAGAAAAATGTTCAACATGTCTTAAATCTTATAGCAATCTAATAAATTTCAATTTCCGAGCCTTGGGGTAAATTCATAATTATACAAAAGTTTAGGGGCAAAAATGTAAATTTTGCCAAAATATGTTTTAGGTCCGAAATGATTAATACATTAATTAAATTAGTGAATTTCATCATGATAGATCAAGGAAATCGAGATTCAGGCTTAATTTGGGAAAATACAAGGTTATGGACTAATGGTAAAATTGTCGTTTTCGTATTCGAGGTAAGTCCGTGTGATTAAATAAGCATATTATTAATGTTATTATTGTTAGACTTGAAAATATTCTTGCTATTATTGTATTGAATTATGTGTTAGCGCTAGGGTGTATGAGAAAATGTGGTTGATGAATTCGTGTGAGGCTTTGAGGCCACATTAAATTGAGATGTGAAATGTATATTCCGTTACTTGGTGGCCTAATGAACATGAAAGGAGAAATGGATTGGCATAAATGCCCATTAAAAAATGATCATGAAAGAGTGAAATGTAATAATAAAACAGTTTCAGACAGCAGCAATAGTCCGACTTTGAAAATACACCAAAAATTGTAGAAATTGAGTTAGAGGCTGAGTAAAATATAAAATTAAAGCCTAATGAGTCTAGTTTCACATAGAAGAAATTTTGTAAGTAAAATAGTTTCATACTATGAAATATTTTAGTTGTTGTGAGACAGAGTCAGAATGACTTTGAAATCCCCTGTTCTGATTTGAGAAAATAATTGAAAATTGTAAAAAAATAGTTATGAGTTATAATTTATATGTTTAGAACTATTAATGAGTCTATTTTCAATATAAATAGATGATAACATCATCCAAGTCCCGTATTATGAGATAATACATTTTTAGTGAAGAGGGGTTAGAACTGTCAGACAGCGAAAAAGGGTAAATTTAAGAAATAAATTGTACTAATTAGATAAACCAAAAATAAATGAAATATTTATGGTAAGAAGATATATGAGTCTAGTTTTAGGGAAAATTAGTAGAACTTAATTTAGAGTTCCGTATCTCCAGATATAAATAATTTAGTGATTGTGACTCGAGAAGATAGCTTGACTGGAATATGAGTAAAAATGCAAATAGAGTTGTATTACCATGAGAAGCAAGTTGATAAGTCGCTTATTATTTTTATACGGTCTTACTAAGCTATAAAGCTTACTCCCTTCCTTTCCTTTCCTTTAGTGTTTTCAGCTAGCTCAGGGTTGGAGATCGTCGGAGGCAGTAGCACACTATCAAGTCGCTACCTTTGAAAAAAAAATAAGTATATATTAGAAATTTTCAAGTGAGTGGCATGTATAGGGAGTTAGTTAATTGACATGCATTATTTTGCTCTGGCCAAATGTGTTGGCTTATATTGAGTTATATGCATATGGCCATGAGATATGACTCATATTGATTATGGCTTGTAAGCCTAGCTATTCATGTCATGTCTAATATTTATAATATGATTATGTTTGTTTGCCATGCATGGTTAGTAATATGACATGTGCGTTGGATGTATGCTCTATGACCAACTGAGGTGGTCATAGCCATATAGGAATTGTATGTTATAAACACAACGTGATAATGATTGAACATGAGTGCTTGATGAATAAGTTGGTAACCATAGTATAATGATAAAAGAGGACATGTCAAAGATATGTCTTAATAATGAGTGTTTAATCACTAAAATAATGCCATGATTTGTGATTTTGATGTGCATAAGGTTGTAAAAGATTATGGGTAACATGAAGGCTTGGAAAATAGCCTAAGTGTTAGCCACACGAGCTGAGACACAGACGTGTGTCTCAACTGTGTGAGAGACACAGCCTGAAGATACGGGCGTGTGGCCTAGCCGTGTGGTTCGATGTGCATGCTGACATCATTAACAGAGAGTTACACAGCTTGAGGACACGGACATGCCAAAGGCATACGGGCGTGTCCCTAGGTCCACACGGGTGTGTGACCCTGTTTCAAGGGAAAATTTTCTATGTTTTCCTGAAACTTCTTAAAGTTCTCGGTTTAGTCCTGAATCAATTCCGATGAATGTTTTGGGCTTCATAGACCCAAATAAGGGACAACATGCATGTGTTTGAAAGGTTTTGAATTAAAAGAGATTTTATGGCCCGATTTTTGCATGAATGTGTATGTTTAAGTCATGTAATGCTTCATACCCTATTCCGGCGTCAGACATGGGTAAGGGGTGTTAAGGATTTTTCCTTAGGTATTGTCTTAATCAATCAAATTTTCCCAAAAGTATTTTCCCGAATTTTCTTTTTGTGCATTCTTAGTTAGTAATTAGTTTAGATAACCAAACCTCTTAATTTTTAGGCTAGATAATAAAAAGGAAGTAAATACTAGTACTCGTAGTTCCTTTAGGTTCGACAATCCGGTCTTGCTGAGTTATACTACTGTTTGATAGGTACACTTGCCTTAATCGTGATAACAAGTTAGTCTCAAGAACGATTATTTCATAAATCTTTAAAACCTGTCACGAATATCACGTATCAAGTTTTTGGCGTCGTTGCCGGGGAACTAGGATATTAGGAACACTCTATTTTTATTACTTTAGCCATTTTGCTTTTATTGCAACTTAAATTTTTATTTTTTTCTAATTTTTTTATTTATTTCCTTCTAATAGGTTTTTCTAGTTTTTGACTAGAAGAAACCTGTCAGGACCACAACTTTTTGACGGTGAGATCGATTGCACAGTTCACAGAAACCGAAGAGAAATAAGGCAAAGCTTACGATACACAGAAGAACAAGAGGACGATACTTCAACCACAACTGAGGAGATGGCTGAAAACCAAGAAAATCTGCTACCTCCTGCGATTGCTGTTAATCAGAATCCTGCTTCGCGCACTATGTATGATTATGCTAAACCTTCTTTAACAGGAACTGAATCAAGCATAGTTAGACCTGCTGTTGTTGTAAATACTTTTGAACTGAAACCTAACACAATTCAAATGATACAACAATTTGTTCAGTTTGATGGTTTTCAGGACGAAGATCCCAACGCTCACTTGGTAAACTTTTTGGAACTATGTGATACATTTAAAATTAATGGCATTTCTGATGACGCCATTCGCCTTCAGTTATTCCCTTTTTCATTGAGAAACAAAGCTAAATAGTGGTTGAATTCTTTACCACAGGGGTCAATCACTGCTTGGGAACAAATGACCGAAAAGTTTTTATTAAAATATTTTTCGCCGGCTAAAACGGCTAAATTACGTAATGATATCTCTTCTTTTGTGCAGATGGATTTAGAAACACTCTACGATGCATGGGATAGGTACAAGGACCTTTTGCGAAGATGCCCTCACCATGGGTTACCACTCTGGCTACAGGTCCAAATGTTTCACAATGGCTAGAACCCTTCGACTCGGTAAATGGTTGACGCAGCTGCTGGCGGAACCATCAATAATAAGACATCTGAATATGCCTATGAATTTATAGAGGAGATGTCACTAAATAACTATCAGTGGCAAGTCATGAGGACAAAGCCAACGAAAATAGCCGGCGTTTATAACTTCGATTCGGTCACCATGCTCTCTAATCAGGTAGAACTCTTGAATAAGAAAATTGATGGTTTTCTTAGTTCTTCACATGTTCACCCAGTAATGCAGTGCGAAGCAAGTGGAGGTGGATCAAGCAATTCAGAATACCCACCTTATGGCCACAACATGAAAAACGAGCAGTTAAATTACATGGGTAATAATCCTTGATCTCAAAATAATCCTTATAGTAATACTTACAATGCAGGTTGGAGGAACCACCCAAATTTCTCATGGGGTGGCTAAGGGGATCAAAGACCACCACCTCCAGGCTCCCAACAACCACCCTACCAATAAGATAAAAAGTCAAACCTTGAAGAGATGCTAACAAAATTCATCTCAGTGTCAGAAACTCGTTTTTAGAATACCGAGACAGCACTTAAAAATCAACAAATGTCGATCCAAGGGCTCGAAACTCAGATAGGTCAACTCGCTAAATTGATATCTGAAAGACCACCAGGAAGTCTACCTAGTAAAATTGAACCCAACCCAAAAGAGCACGTGAAAGCAGTTACACTAATGAGTGGGAAAGTGTTAGCTGAATCTGAAAAGAAGCCACCACAAGAAGTTGATAGAAATGAGGTCAAACCCGAAAACAATGACAACTTAATGCCAAAAGAATTTAAACCACCAATCTCATACCCAGCAAAGTTGAAGAAAGACCGCATGGATGCACAATTCGGTAAATTTCTTGAACTTTTTAAATAACTGCATATTAACTTACCTTTTGTTGAAGTTATATCATAGATGCCTACATATGCAAAATTTTTAAAGGAGCTTCTAACAAACAAAAGGAAGTTTGAAGACTTATCTACAATAGAGCTAATGAAGAGTGCTCAGCCATACTCCAAAATAAACTGCCAACCAAACTGAAAGACCCATGAAGTCTTACTATTCCCTGTTTAATTGGTAGTTTGAATGTTGATAAAGCACTAGCTGATTTAGGCGCCAGCATTAATTTGATGCCATATAAAATGTTTAAACAACTTGGTCTTGGGGAACCTAAACCCACTAGGATGAGTATTCAATTAGCTAATAGAGTTGTTAAATATCCTAGGGGGATTATAGAGGACGTACTTGTAAAAGTAGATAAATTTATATTCCCTGTTGATTTCATTGTGCTTGACATGGATGAGATGTTGAGGTGCCTTTAATTTTAGGTCGGCCATTTTTAGTCACTGCTAGAGTTGTAATTGATGTGGGTGATGGTAAATTGGTACTTAGAGTAGGTGACGAAGAGATTATTTTTAAAATTTATGATGTCATGAGATTTTCTAGAGAACAGGATGAATCATGTTATTTTATCGACTCTATTGATCATGCTACTCAAGATTCTTTTTAGGAAATCGCACACAAAGACACGATGGAACTGTGTCTCGCCTAAGGAGAGGGGATGGATGATGATTCTGAAATAGGAACCAAACTAAAATCCAATGAAACCTCTCCAAAACTAGCAGAATATGAGGGAATTAAGGTAAAAGATGAACTTAAGCAAAAAACCTCTATTGACGGACCTCCCAAACTGGAACTTAAACAATTACCGAATCACTTGGAATACACATTCCTTGGAAATAATTCCACATTACCGGTAATTATTACATCCAACTTGCAACACAAGGAGAAAGAGGAATTACTCCAAGTTTTGAGAGAGCATAAAAGGGCCATAACTTAGAAAATTTCTGACATTAAAGGGATCAACCCTTCTTTTTGCACCCACAAAATTTTAATGGAAGATAAATATAAACCATGCGTTCAAGCCCAAAGATGACTGAACCCCAACATGAAGGAAGTTGTTAAAGCTGAGGTAATTAAACTCCTAGATGCTGGAATTATTTATCCTATTTCTGATAGTTCTTAGGTGAGTCCAATGCAGGTTGTTCCTAAGAAAGGAGGCATGACTGTTGTAGCCAATGAGAAGAATGAATTAATCCTAACAAGGACAATCACAGGTTGGAGAGTGTGCATTGATTATAGGAAGCTAAATGATGCCACAAGAAAAGACCACTTTCCCCTTCCATTCATTGACCAAATGTTGGAAAGATTGCCAGGACACATGTACTACTGCTTTTTAGACGGACTCTCTGGCTATTTCCAAATCCCAATAGCTCCTGAAGATCAAGAAAATATGAAATTTACATGTCCATACGGTACATTTGCTTATCGTAGAATGCCTTTTGGATTATGTAATGCTCCTGCTACTTTTCAGTGGTGCATGATGGCCATTTTTGACGAACTCGTAGAAGACATCATGGAGGTATTTATGGATGATTTTTCAGTTTTCGGTAACTCTTTCCATCTTTGCCTAAAAAATTTAAAACGAGTGTTAATAAGATGTGAGGAAACAAACCTTGTGCTTAATTGGGAAAAATGTCACTTTATGGTTCAAGAAGGTATTGTGTTAGGACATAAAATTTCTAGTAGAGGGATTGAGGTTGATAAATCTAAAATTGAAACCATTGAAAAACTACCCCCCAATTCGGTTAAGGCTATTAGGAGCTTCTTAGGACATGCTGGGTTTTATAGAAGATTTATTAAAGACTTTTTTAAAATAGCTAAGCCTTTAACTAAATTACTAGAAAAAGATATGCCTTTTAATTTTGATCAGGAGTGTTTAGAAGCATTTAATACTTTAAAGGATAAACTGACTAAAGCTCCAATTATAATTGCACCTGATTGGAATTCACCTTTTAAAGTAATGTGCAATGCGAGTGATTTTGCAGTAGGTGCAACTTTGGGACAGCGAAGAGATAAACATTTTCAACCTATCTATTATGCTAGCAGAACTTTGACAGCCGCACAAGAAAACTACACCACCACGGAGAAAGAACTGCTAGCCGTGGTTTTTGCATTCGATAAATTTAGGCCAGATTTAATATTGTCTAAAGTTGTCGTTTATACTGACCATTCCACTCTTCACCACCTTTTGACTAAAATTGATTTAAAACCTCGACTCATTTGATGGATCTTATTATTGCAGGAATTTGACTTGGAAATTAAGGATAAGAAAGGAGCTGAAAATCTTGCGGCTGACCATTTTTCCAGTCTTGAAAACTCAATAACCAAAGAACCAGATGACATTGAAATAAATGATTCCTTCCCTAAAGAATAATTTTTTGCTATATCCGATTCTGAGTTACCTTGGTTTGCAGATATTGCAAATTTTTTGACAGCTAACATTATCCCAAAAGGGTTGACGTATCAGCAAAAGAAGCGATTCTTCACTGATGTGAAAAACTACTTTTGGGAAGACACTTTTCTTTTCTATAAATGTGCAGATCAAATCATTAGAAGATGTGTTACAAGGACAGAAGCATTGAAAATCTTGGAACATTGCCACTCAGGACCGGCTGGAAGACATTACGGTGGAAATAAGACTGCACATAAAGTCCTGGAATCAAGTTTTTATTGCCCCACACTATTCAAACAGGTAAGTTACTTCTGGCGACAAATGTCAAAGGACAGGTAATACATCCAAACGCGATGAAATGCCTCAGACATATATGCTCTCATGTGAAATATTTGACGTTTGGGGTGTTGACTTCATGGGTCCATTCCCTAGTTCATTCGGGAATAAATACATCTTAGTAGCTGTTGATTATATGTCCAAATGGGTAGAAGCCCAAGCTTTACCTATTATTGATGCTAGAGTAGCAGTATGATTCCCTAAGAAACTTTTCTCTCGATTTGGTACACCTAGAGCAATTATCAGTGATAGGGGTACTCATTTTTGTAACGCCCAATTTGACAAGACCTTTAAGAAATACAGAGTTCATCATAGAACAGCTACCCCTTATCACCCTTAAACAAGTGGCCAAGTCGAAGTAACGAACTGAGAGCTTAAACGTATCCTAGAAAAGATAGTAGAATTAAACAGGAAGGATTGAGCGATGAAAGTAGATGATGCTTTATGGGCTTATAGAACTGCTTTTAAAACTCCCATAAGAACATCACCTTATAGACTTGTTTATGGGAAAAGTTGTCACCTACCATTTGAATTGGAACACAAGGCATTCTGGGCTATAAAATATCTAAACCTTGACCCCAAACTTGCAAGTGAAAACAGGTTGATGCAGTTGAATGAGTTAGATGAGTGGCGAGCCAATGCATATGAAAGTTCGCGCCTATATAAAGAAGCGACAAAGCGTCGCCACGACGCCCGTTTGAAGCAACAAAGGTAATTTGAAGTTGGAGATCTTGTCCTGGTATATAACTCGAGGCTCAAATTGTTTCCTGGAAAGCTTAAATCATGATGGTCAGGTCCTTTCGTAGTTTAAACTGCATTTCCATATGGTACAGTAGAGGTAAGTCATCCATCACAAGGCACTTTTAAGGTAAATGGACATCGTCTCAAAATGTATTACGGTGAGAATTTCAAAGATGATAAAGAGGAGCTACGGCTCCATGAAGTTACCTAAATACACTCACAATGTAGATTCGAGCTTAGACTATAAACAGGCGCTTCTCAGGAGGCACCCTGAGCACTAACGGTGCTAACTTCTTTAAATTTTAGTCTTTAACATTAAATTCACCAACTGAGTCACTGAACACAGGATTTTCAAAACCACACGGCCAGGAACACGGGCGTGCCATAGGTCGTGCACATACCACGGGATGAAACACGACCGTGCGCTACGACTGTGTAAAAACAGGGCAAAATTTTTTTTCCCAACACGGGATGCGATAAGTTGCCACGGCCGTACGACATGGCCGTGGGAGAAATTGCAAAAATACCACGGGCGTGTGACACGCCCGTGTTTTGAAACTGTGGGCAAACCTGTCAATTTAGTACATACGTTTGAACACGCCCGTGCCCATCCCCGTGGTCGACACTGTCACAATAACACGGGTGTGTGCCTGCATACACAGGCGTAAGAGAAGCGATCAAAGATTGACACGATCGTGTACACCAATGCGCCTAATTTCGAAAACAACAAAATGCACGGGCTGAAACGAAGGCACACGGGCGTGCCCCACGACCGTGTGCCCCTATGACAGCCCAAAATTGACCCTAGTCGGAATGTGGTTTCGGGACCGCAAAATCGAGGCATAAAAATAATTTAATGCTCATTTTGATGCTTATGATATGTGTTAATTCGTGTGTGACATTTTTGATGTTTGATTTAGAGTTATAAATGTGAATTTCACTAGAAAGGACCTAGTAGAAAACTTTGAAAGTATGATGGGGAAATGTGTGATGACTAATTAAAGCATGCATGCAAAACAATGGCCTTGCATGTCAAATATCCCTCTTTTATAGGAGGTGGCGGCCATGACAAGGAGTATGGGCTAAACATGTCATGAAACATGTTTTGTTGGTGCATTAGGGAGAAACAATAAACAAATAAGTATGGGTAATAAAGAAAGAAAAAAAAATGTGTGTGAGTGAATCCCCCATTGCCGTGCATTGAAGAAAAGAAAAGAAAAAATTTTGCTCATCCATTTCATTCTCTCTTGACCGAAAATACCAAAGAGGAAGGAAGGAATTTTTGCTTCATGTTTGGTTTGGAAGGGATTAGGAAAAGATTTGGCTATACTTGCATCAAGATTAAGGTATGTTTGAGGTTGTGCCATGAGATTCATGCATGTTTTAGTTGCTAGCTTGATGTTCTTATTAGCCCATGGTTCAAATCTTTGTTATATCATGGGGATGGTATTTGGCCAAGGTGGATTTTGTGTTAATGCCATTGCATGTTAAATATGAAGCTTGCTAATGGTATATGTGATGGTGGATTGATGGCTCTTGGACTTTCTTTTTAGTATTTTGAGTAAGACATTAAGTTCTTTGCTTAATCATGACCAAAATTATGGTGTTGTGATGTATTCGGTCATGGTATATCCATAAGTATGATTCATGCATGTTGCATGGTAGGTAAGATTTGAGCTTTGGATATGTGTTTATATTTGGATATAAACAACTTGAGATTCGGCCCTTGCACCTACATAAATATATGTTTGCACATGATGTATTGGTATGACATATATACTATTTTAAGGTGCATACTTGCTTGTGATGTTGTTTCGGTTATGAAGTAAACGAGAGATGTGTATTGAGCTACAATATGTAATGCGTTAGTTAGTAAAATGTATGCTTTTTTTTTTGTGTAGTATTAAGTGTAAAATTGGCCTCAACATAGACATGCATATTCGGCCAAATGAAGTAGATTGGTGTGCATGTATTCGGTTAGAGGCAACCATATTGAAGCCTTATCTTGGCTTAGATTATTGACTAAATGGGTAATAAGTGAGGATGGTTGCGAATATACAAACATACATATGCATGTGTAATTGAATTATGAATGTTTAGCAAGATGGTTAAACTAGTTGATTTATTGATTAAGCTCAAGGAGTTAAAGAAGGAGAATCAAGCAAGGGAAAGACGAAGGTCATCGAGTAGCCGACTTGGACTATTTTACCCAACACAAGGTAAGTCACTAAGCATATATTTTGTATTGATTTGAATAGACATAATGTCTATATAATTATGCCGAAAGGAATGATGAATTTATATACATGTATGTATGTGATGATGGAAGTATTGAATGAAAGGAAAAGAGGTGAGATGTATTGAGTTGTTGATTTGGCACTAAGTGTGCGGGTATAAACATTTGTGATCATGAGAATGGCACTAAGTGTGCGGGTTTAAAACTTGTACAGCACTAAGTGTGCGAGTTTGATCATATAGCACTAAGTGTGCGAGTTGATTATATAGCACTAAGTGTGCGGACTCACTATATGCTTTTGAATCACTATTGACACTGAGTGTGCGACACTATTGAGTTGATCACGGACAGCGGATCGGGTAAGTACCTTGAGTTCATGGCTAATAGGCGCTATGTTTATATTTGGGGTTGAGCTTGGTAAGTTTGAACCTATGTGACAATGTAAATTAAAGTCACGTACATAAGAATTATCGTGGAATGAGTGAAAGGTCATGTAGATGTATGATTGTGACGAAAACAAAATGGTGTATAGAAATGCTTCAAATATCCTATTGATTAGTATATGGAATGTGAATGTGTAACTTGGTATGTGGTTGAATCGAGTGGTCTAAGGAACTATGGTATAGTTCGGTTTGAATGGAGTAATTAGCCTCGTTCCATTTTGTTTCCTTTTGCGATAATGTTATTAATGGTTGGTAGTGCATTGCTTATGACTTCTCGAGTTATATACTCATTCGGTGTTTGCTTGTCACCTATTTTAGGTTTCTTGGACTCGACTTTTTGCGTATTCGGGACCGTCATCGAAGTCATCACACCGACTAGCGACTTTTTGGTATCTTCTTCTTAGATGGTCTAAGAGAACATTTCGGCATGTATAGGCTATTATGTTTTGTTTGAACTTGGTATGTAAAATTTTGAATAGCCATGCGAAAATGGCTTATAAATGTTTTGAGTATAATGTTATAATCATTTGGTATGTATATGCTCATTAAGAGGCACGGAAATGTTTGGCAATGACCAGCCATTAGAATGGGTCATCATGATTATATTTTGGACTATATATGAAAAAGGGGTGGTTGAATCATAGAAACTATGTGTTAGAGAAAGTCTACCCTAGAAATAGATGCTGGCAGCAACAGTGATGTGGATGTGAAAAATCACTAAAAATAGTAGGAATGGAATTAAATAGTTAATAAATTATGCAAATGAACCTTGATGAATCTATATTCATATGGAAGAAACGAAACGGTCATATGAGTTGTATGTTAAGAGATATTTGGGTTTTCGTGAAACAGGGCCAGAACGGTTTCTGGATTCCCTGTTCCGACTTTGAAAATTCATTATAAATTAACCTGAGACATTTAGAAATCATGCCATATATTTATAGATTCCTTTTTGAGTCTAGTTTCTATAGAAATAAACGGAATCAGTATTGAAGCTCTGCACAGGGAGTTATTTGAGTTGCAACGCATGAAGGTCAGTGTAGTCGACCCCTGTAACATGGGAGACTTTAACTAATAAACTGTACTAATTGGCTTGACCAAAAATTCTAGAAAAAAATCTGTAGATGGAAATATGAGTCTAGTTTCAGGGAAAAATTACGAAACTGATTTTCGAGTTGTAGAACTCAAGTTATGATTTTTGAAGCGACTAGTACACAGATTGACAGCTTGTCTGGGAAATTATCAATAAGTGGTTTGAAGTTTGTTAACACCTCGTGTCCGACTCCGGCGACAGTCTCGGGTTAGGGGTGTTACAACCCCAATTTCTCTATAAAAACCTATTATCTATTTTAGCTTTATCTTTATATTTTGAAATTACTTTTTATTTCCTGTTAATACTATTTTATCTTGAGTTTTTACAATTTTTATTTTCGGCTATTTTATTACGAGTAAATATGCTTCATTGTATTTCTTAAAGAGTTCCTGATTTTATCACAGTCATAAAGAGCTCTAAAGCTTATCATCAAACATGAACTAAAAACTCCAACGGCACAGGACTTATGGACTAATGAACCTCTACCACCACTAGAGTATCCTCCTCCACTCTCATCATTGCCTTGGCCGATTATTCTCCATAACTCCAATTCAAGGAGTCAATTCATCATTCAGGAAGTTTCACTTCTCTCCCTATCTTATGATTATAAATCTATGTTTGTCAATATATCTTTCTTTGTACATTGAGGGCAATGTACATCTTAAGTGTGGGAGGGTCTTTTATATCATCATTAGAAATCCCTGAATTTTGTCTTATTCTCACGTGAATCACTCATATCACTATTAGAATGAATTTTGATTAATTTATGATTTTTATTAATATGTCTTGAATTAAAATATAGGTATTTATGCATTGATTGTTTAAACTTTAAGACATTAGGGAATCAAGCATGATAAGTTGATTTTTGAAGAATTAAAAACTTTTAGGTTGTTTCCCTAAGTTTAGGTATTATCTTAAGTTGAAATTCACAGGTTTGAACATCAAAAAGCCATAATTTTTGTGAGATCTTAAGCCTTTAGAGCATATTTTATTCCTTTCGTGCTCACTTTCATTATGAGTGCGTCAGTTTTGATTTGTTATTCTAGAACTTGCTTGATTATGCATATCAAGACCACACCATTTGATTTGATATGTCAAGATGATAAAGGCACTTAGGTTTAACGCACTCACTCCACAAAAGCCTACCTCCATAATTAACCCTTAGGGAACCCCTTTTGAGCCTAACAAACCATTAATTGATCTACCCTCAATATTAACCCATAACCCATTATTGTTGAAATCCCCTAATTTGATCCCTATTTTTGTCGATATTTGATTTGAACAAATTGCTTAGTTATTTTTTGTGCTTCTAAATATTTGACTTGTTCTAAAAAAAACAATACTTACATACATATTAGTAGTAATTCATCATTTTTGAGCTTGAGTGTTAATTCCATATTCTGAGAAGAAGCTCACTTGTATTCAACTGATGATTAGTTATTTTTCTAGCTAGGTAATTTTTCAATTCAATCTCGATTCTAACAAATTCTTTCAGCTTGTGACCACACCCCCTAACCAAAGCCACGTAACAACCATTTAAAAAGACCTTTTTGATTGATGTATCAACTCAATATATAGTGGTGGAGATTTGATTTTCAAGCAAGCCTATGGTAATAACTTTTCATATTGACTAATGAGTGCTTTTATTGATGTCCTTAAACACCTTGAGTGATTTGAGTGAATCTTTAGTGAGGACGTTAAACTCTATGATATTTTATCAAAGGTAATCACTTAGATGAGGAGAGACACCTATGTTTTCATGATAAAATGCTCAACTTGGAATGTTTTAAACTTTGATGTACTTTTAGTTGAATTTTCAATGTATGAGTACTTATGGATTATTTTGAGATATTATTGATAAGGATTATAAATTGAGAAGAATTTATTTTGATTATGAGTTGAGGATTTTTGCTTGAGGACAAGCAAATGCTTAAGTGTGGGGGTATTTGATAAACCGTAATTTATACATATTTTAATCCCATGCTTAGCACATTATGGATAGTTTCTCCTTAGAATAGGTGTATTCAATGCTCCTAATCCTTTAATTTCATGTTTTATACTTAGGTGAGCATAGGAGAATAAAAAGAATGAGAAACGGGCCGAAAATGAAGAAAATGGACCCACGTGGGAAATCAACACGGCCTAGACTTTCTCACATAGGTGTGTCACACGGCCGTGTCCCTTTGGCAGGATTGAAGCACTACTTACACGGGTTTACTACACGCCTGTGCCTGTTCAACAGCCTTAACCATGGGCTGGAGTAATTGCACACGGGCGTGTCACATGGGCATGTCGCTGCTGAGCCCAAGTATAACCTTACTCAGAAAAGGCCAATTTTGAGGGGTCTTAGACATTCTAAAGCCTATTTAAATACCTGAGGAGGCACTTAGAAGAAAAAATGCAGAGTAGGAAGTAAGGAATTACTCAAGGAAAGCCGATTGATCCATCTCAGAAGCTGGATTCATCATCAAGACTGAAGATCTCTCTTCAAGTTCCTTCAGGAGTTTTGGGTTTTCTCATGTTTTGTTATCTTTATGCTTTTGAGATGTTTTCTTTCATAAGTATGAACTAAACCCCCTAAATACCTAAGGGGAATGAAACCTAAGACGGATCTTGTTATAATTATCTGAATTGTATGATAAATATTTGACTTGTTCTTAATTATGTGTTCTTAATTCTTATTTTGATATTCCAAGATATTGATTCAAGTTAAACTCTTATTCAGAGGAGGAATAGACCCTGTCTAAGAGTAAATTTGTCATAATGAAGTGAAGTTGATTGCACACCTAGAGATAGGGTGATAAGATTTTGCCGGATTAGGGTGAAACCTAATAAGGTAATCCATAGATTGAGTTAATGCAATTCTAGGGTGTTAATTAGAAAGAGATTTCAATTATTCAACCTAGGGTTAGACGTTATTAGTCTCGAGAGAGATAATAATATAACTTAGGGATTTCTACGGATCAAGTCAAATGAATAAATCGTCTGATTCAGAGTCAAATAACAAGTAAAGTCTAGGTGGATTTTTCCTTAGGTATTGTCTTAATCAATCGAATTTTCCCAAAAGTATTTTCCCAAATTTTCTTTCTGTGCATTCTTAGTTAGTAATTATTTTAGATAATCAAACCTCTTAATTTTTAGGCTAGATAATAAAAAGGAAGTAAATACTAGTACTCGTAGTTCCTTTGGCTTCAACAATCCGGTCTTGCTGAACTATACTTCTGTTTGATAGGTACACTTGCCTTAATCATGATAATAAGTTAGTCTCAAGAACGATTCTTTTATAAATCTTTAAAACCTGTCACGAATATCACGTATCAAACATATACAATTAGGCTCTAGTAATTGCAATTATGTGCAGAAGCATCATTCAGATAATTTGCAATTACTTAATCATGGAATAAGTCCACAAGAAGTACTATGATTGAAACCTCCTTATTGTATACTCTTTACGGAAGTAATTCATCCAACTACTTTTTCCAATGACCTCGTCATGTGTGTTTTACCCTCATATGATATCCTTGATTCATTTGAGTTAAATCTGTTCACTCAATACAATCCTATTTTATCTCATTGTCACCATTGTGTCTTCTTAATGATTAATATGATCACTGTTAAAAAATGACTATGGTAAATTGCCCGTTCTGAGAGTAAGCAACCCATGGCCACGTTCTATACTTATCAACCCAAACAATGCCAATGAGAGGATATCGTTAACTCTTTAATTGAGTTATGATTCTACTGTAGCTAGTAAAGTCATGTCATACACAAGTCATGTACCCAACATACTAATTATTGGATTGTTCATCTTTAGTGCATAAGCCTTCACTTATATCAAAGCACATGAGTTACATACGCATAGTTAGTGAATAACTTAGGATTTAGATAAATCACATTATGAATGTCACAAGTGAATTAATTTGCAAAAGAATTCAGAATTAATTCATCTTAGGTCCAGTCCAATGTATCAGTCTGCCAATGAATACATCTTTGTCTCTATATGTGAAGTCAACTACTTTGATAGCCAAGACTAGTCATCCCCTCAATTTGTTTTGTAGAAGTCATTCTGCCAATGAATACATCTTTGTCTCTACATGTGAAGTCAACTACTTTGATAGCCAAGACTAGTCATCTCCTCAATTTGTTTTGTAGAAGACATAATAATCTTTCTCAATATTTGAATCAAATGCTCACTTTGATTATTTTGTAAGATTACAAACTCATTTAGATTATCTACTAAAGTAAGTTGTCTTTCTTGCAATCGATGAGCTAATATTTGTTTTTCCAATTTCGCTATGTATGCAAAATATGAAAGACAGAAATACAAGACATAACAAAAATGTGAAAGTTATTTATTCATCATTCAAATAAATAGAAAGCAATTACATGTTTACTACAAGATAGGTACATTTCCCAATAGGGCACCCGTAGAGGCTTTGCCTTAGGATTTTAGTTTTCATTTTATGTTTTTTTTAGTCTTTGTCCAAAATAATTTTGTAATCAACTGATGGAAATGAAATTTTAAAATTTTATTACTAGTCAATACAAGTTGGTTAAGTATGTAATTTAAACCAGAAAAGAAATTTTGTTAAGTAATTCAGGTTAATGTGGTATCTAATACATGAACTTGGCGAACGGGTCGGGTAGACTGTGTTACAGACTTGATAGATGACATATCAGTCTTTCAATCAATTTTCTCATTTTCGATTAGACTAAGGACATGTTTAGGTTCATCTACTAAAATAAGTTGTCTTTCCGTATTACGAATTGACCACATAATACCGCTTAGTATTGGTTTAAACATTAGACAACTTATGAGCAATATTTGCTTCCTTTTTTCTTTGGGTGCAAAAATCATATGATGAAAATTATACAAAGTATATTAATGTAATCAATGAATTTTTTTATTAATCAATCTGTTTGAAAAAATAACAAGTTTACAAACGAATATACTACACTCAGGGCAATAAATCCACCAGTCTACTACTTTCACTTGTGAAGTAGATGAGTCATATTACGCATTCACATGCTCTCCACGTGTTTCTCATGTTACACTTAGTTTCCCATAAACCCAAAAAATAAGGAGCAATTTTGGGGTTTAATTAAAGGAGATCATAAGCTGATGGCCCTTATGGGAAAATCAGAAGAAAATAGTAATCAATTTAGGACTTGGTTGAAATCCGATGTTGGTTCAATTGGATTTAGACCAGCTGGTTCTTTAGTGGGAGACACAATGATTGTCAATAGGTAGATTTTACACGGTTGAAGACCATATGAGAAGGGCTATAAATAACTAAGAGGTGACTTCCATGAGAGGATTCATCTCAATTCTATTTGATTTTCTTCCTTTCATTCATCTTTTCCATTGCTCCGAAGATAAGATGATTATGAGAAGCTCTACATAGAGCAGAAATTAGGAGGTTTGAGCTAGAAAAGTAGAAAACCAAGTAAGTTGGTAAAGTTCTTAATCCTTTTATATATATAAGGTTAAGAAAATGAAGATAAGGACTTCCCAAAATCATTTTAAGGGTTTTGCATGGTTCTGGAAAATTAAATTTAAAAAAAAAATGAGAATGTTGAGTTCAAGTCATGATTTTGGGTTGTCATGCTTAGCTTCTAAAAGGATTAGGGCTCTGGCGTTTAGGAAAGGCTAAGCTCAGAAGGGAAAGAAACATCAGGTGAGTTTCTACAAACCATCCCTGGAATGCTAAGTATGTTAAGATCGTATAAATATGAGTATCCGTCATTTTGGTTTAGTAAGCATGAATTGACTATGATTCCATGGTATTTCATCTATGAAATGCATTGCATGACTATAATAGTAGTACATTAAAAGGTAATCATTGATGTGTTAGATGAAGCTAGGATTGGGAAAAGAGTGACTCTATTAGATACCGCCATACGGTATTACTGAAAGCAAACTGTGATATGTGAAGCTTCAAGCCTTGCGAAGGGGACACTATTATGTTCGAGCGCCAATCTTAGGAAAGGAATAATGGAGGAATGGGTGGAGGAATAAGAGATTTGAATTTCATTAAGATTATGCCACTCGGGATTGCTTGGAGCAAACCATGATGTACAAAGATACGTGCCTTGTGTGGGGACACTTTGATGTTCAAGCATCAAAGTGGATATAAGATAAGATGATATGGATAGCTATTAGGTTCCATAGAGCAACACTGCGATAATAGTCAGTAGGCTCTATGGGTTGACACCACGATGGTAGTAAGGTCCTTCGTGGCGACACCTCAAAGAGGTATAGGGTGTAAGACCATGACTCGACTATGGAAATTAGTATAGTTTGTCGGGATAGTAAAGATGGGCTAGTCTGTCAGGACAGTAAACACGAGGATTAAGGGGTGTAAAACCATAACTTGATTATGAAAACCAATGAAGTCCACTAGGATGTTAAACATAAAACTTGACAAGTAAGACCATATGTAACACCCCTACGCCGGGACGGAATACGAGGCGTTACTAAACTTAAAGACATGCATTCAAACATTTACGAGTCAGCAAGACTTGATTAAGTTCAAAACTTTTTCAAACTTTTCTAGAACTACTTATTAGGGGCCTATAAGGCCCAAAGCATCTCTTGGAAATCACTCGGGACCAATTCAGGTCCTTTAATCAACACTAGGAAAATAACCATTGAAACAGGGCACACGCTCGTGTGGATAGGCAACACGCCTGTGTAGAACTTGAACATGGTCGTGCTGATGCCACACGGCCTAAGCACTTAGGGACATGCCCGTCTCCCATGCCTGTGTGAATTAAATTCGAATTACAGGGCTTTTCACATGGCCTAGCACATGCCCATGTATATGGCCCGTGTCCCTCACACGGCCATGACACACCCGTGTCCTATCCTGTGTCTAGAAACCTTGACATTCTGTTTCTAACGTCAACATCGAATTAGGGGCACACGGCCAAGGCACATGCCTGTGTGCTAAACCGTGCCCTTTACATGGCTGAGACACACAGTTGTGTCTTTACCCGTATGTTTACTACCATACATATTGACTTGTAATATTTACGTGTAGGGGACACATGGCCGGACAACATGCCCATGGGACTGGCCGTGTGTCATACGCGGCCTAGACACACGCCCGTGTGTGTACCCGTGTGGAAAATATAAGGCTATTTACCAAGCCTTATGCCACTCTGAAACAAAATTTAATACTAATCAACATATCAAGGTCTAATTTAATATGATTTCTCAACCAACAACCATAGCTAAGGCCTATATACATTTCACAAATTTAACCATGTCAACAATTTCACTTTTGCAAAAGACAATCTTGCATTTATATAATGACTTACAATATTAGACATTTTCATGGCCTTATACAAAATGAGTCAAATGCTAAAACAAGCCAACACCTTTGGCCCCAAAACAATGTGACACAAAAATAAAATCAAAGATTCCTATACATGCCATAATCAAAATGATAAAACTAGTTATACCAAGTGCTTTAAGGATAGTGTGACTGGCTTCTCCGACGAAAAAGGGTAAGCATGGGAGCTTAGTAAGTACATATATGCAAATAAGTGTAATTAGAAACACATTCATCAAACAATGGCTTATCATACTTAAATGATATATCATTTTAACCTCACTATCTTGCTCTTCCTTCTTTTACACATACTTACTACATCTCATCACATACTAAGGTCTTCATTCGAGAGTTTAGTATACATACCCGTAGTTACCTGTAAAATAACTCAAGTTCATTCTCTCTATGGACATATCGCCAATCCATTCATCGAGTTACCCCTTTTAAACACTCGGAAATACCAATGAATACACGGATAGTTTACTCCTAAGTACTATACAAGTAGCCAGAGCTACCTCGTACTTTGTAATACTTGCATATTTGAGCTACTCACGGGCCTTTTCACGAAGTCAGTACCCGAACCCCATAGCTCTATCATGTAATGCCCGCTCATTGAGCTACTCACGGGTCTATACACAAAGTTAGTACCCAAACCCACATTACATATTTCACTTGTCTCATCAACTCAGATTCAACTCATGAGTTCAAACCACTCAATTTCTCATGACTTAACTTTTGTATCGCATTATTTATACTTTCATGGTATCGAGTAGATTATGATACATGGTAAAAATAAAACATTTAAAATTAAGCTACAATGAAACATTATTTACATATGTACTTACCTCGGCACAAAATGTGGGAACGAGCCTAATCCTCGTAAATTTTATTCTTCCCTCGATCAAGACTCGAATCACGTTTCTCTTGATCTAAAATGTCAAAAATTAACTTATTTAATACACAAATCATTTAATTCAACTTAAGACTCATACTTTGGTAAAATGACCGTTTTGCCCTTAAACTTTGCAAAAATTACGATTTTACCCCTAGGCCCAAAAATCAATTTTTATCAAATTTTCTTATTAGCCAAGCCTAACCGACCATTTATTTCTCTAATGACCACCCTAAATCCTTAATATTTCACAACATTACTATCTATTTTTACAAACTTTTACAAAATGGTCCTATTAGGGTTTTCATGGGAAGTCCTTTCACAAAAGTTGTTCACTCAACAACTAAGACTCATTTTCTTCTATAAAAACTTAGCAAACATACAAATCCTTTCAGGGTAAGTCCCTAGACTATCAATCATGTCACAAAATAGTCCCCTCAATAGGTAGATTAACCTTTAGGGGTCCTAAAAGTAAAAAAAAAATCAAGAATAACCCTCAAATTGACTTACTTGCAAGAGGCTAGCTTGGCTGAAATTTCAAGGATTCAAAACCCTTATTTGCTGAGAATTTTGGTGAAGAAGAAGAAGTGAAATGGGTGATATCATCTTTTGTTTTTTTTATTTCTTTTTAGTCAAACAAGTCACAAAATTTTTACCTAACATTGACTAGCCTAATTCTTTGTCCTTATGGCCAGCCATGCTGCATTTTAAGGGTCTATTTGCCCTTTAAAGACCTTAAATTTTGGCTCTCTAGCTATTTGGTATGTCTATCAAGTGAAATTGAACTTTTATCCTTTATGCAATTTAGTCTTTTTTCGCAATTAAGCTCTCAAACGCTAAAATTTATTCACCAAATTTTTCATGCACCTTTATAATCATGCTATCACACATAAAATAATATTAAAATAATTTCTCCAGCTTTTGAATAGTGGTTTCAAAACCACTGTTCTGACTAGGCCCAAAATCGAGTTGTTACAATTCTCCCCCTTTAGGGATTTTCGTCCCCAAAAATTTACCGGTGAATAAGTTTGGGTATTGACTCTCATAGTCTCTTCGGGTTCCCACGTGGCTTCCTTGACACCATGTCTATGCCACAAACCTTCACGAGTGTTACACTTTTATTCCTTAATTTCTTGACCTCTTGATCCAAAATATTAATCGGTTTTTCACCATAGGTCATATCTGATCTAATCTCCACTTCAGTCAGAGAGATCACATGTGAAGGGTCAGAGTGATATCAGCATAACATGGACACATGGAACACATCGTGGATCTTTTCCAATTCTGATGGTAAGGCTAACAGATAAGCTACCGGTCCTATTTTCTCTATCATCTCATAAGGTCCGATAAAACACCGAATTAATTTACCCTTTTTACCAAATCTAAGAACCTTTTTCCAAAGAGGCACTCTCAAAAATACTTTGTCGCAGACCAAAAATTCGATTTCCTTTTGTTTCAAATGCGCGCAGGATTTTTGTCTATCCGAAGCGGCTTTTAAATAATCACGAATCACTTTAACTTTTTCTTCAGTCTCCTTTATTAAGTCGACCCCGTGAATTCGATTCTCTCTAAGCTCGGTCCAATACAAGGGCGTTCGGCACTTACGCCCATACAAGGCTTCGTAAGGTGCCATTTTCAAACTCGGCTGATAGCTATTGTTATAAGTGAATTTGAATAGCGGTAGATACTTCTCCCAACTACCTTGGAACTCCAGGACACAACAACGCAACATATCCTCAAGGGTTTGAATTACTCTCTCCAACTGACCTTCAGTTTGGGGATGGAAAGATGTGCTAAAATTCAACTTTGTCCCTAAAGCTTCTTATAAGTTCTTCCAAAATCTCGAAGTAAACCTTGGGTCGCTATCCAAAATAATTGACAAGGGCACTTTATAAAGCCTCACAATCTCAGAAATGTACAAGTCAGCTAGCTTATCAAGCGAGAAGTTCATTCGTACTGGGATAAAGTGAGCCGACTTTGTCAGTTCGATCAACCACAAACCATACGACATCTTTCTTCCTCGTAGTTATCGGTAAACCTGTCACAAAATCCATAGTAATTCAATCCCACTTCCACTAGGGGACCATGATAGGCTCAAGTAAATCCTAAGGTACTTGGTGTTCGGCTTTCACTTGTTGGCACACTAAGCATTTTGATACAAACTCCGAAATGTCTCTTTTCATCCCTGGCCACCAATACATTTTCTTCAAATCATTTTACATGTTCGTACTTCTAGGATGTACCAACAAATAACCACTATGTGACTCAATTAAAATTTTTTGAATCAACTTGTATCCTTAGGAACACAAATCCTATCCCGATACTTCAAGCAACCATCAGAATCAATATGAAAACCCGATTCACACTGAGTTCTCTTGGCTATCAATTCACTATCACTCATCTGATCTTCATGAATTTCTTGAAGAAACGTTGGTCTAGCTTTTAACTCAGCTAGAATCGAACTATCCTCTGACAAGGCCAATTGGGCATTCATTGCTCTCAGTACAAATAATGATTTCTACTCAATGCATAGGCGACCATATTCGCCTTTCCCAGATGGTAGTCGATAATCAACTCATAATCTTTTAATAATTCTAACCACCTCCGTTGTCTCAGATTTAAATCCTTCTGAGTCATCAAGTACTTAAGACTTTTTTGATCGGTGTATATATGGCATATCTCTCTGAACAAATAATTTCGCCAGATCTTCAAGGCAAACACTATGGTGGCTAACTCTAGGTCATATGGCGGATAATTCTTCTCATGAGGTTTCAATTCTCCTCTTGTGGTTTCTCATCTCTTTGGTATTATCTATATAGTGTGATAGTTTTTCCCATATTAGGGATGAGTAGCTTTTCCTATATTAGGAATGAGTTCAAAATCCAAAAGGAACTTTCGAAGTCATTGCTTCTTTGGTAGCATTAGAAGTAGCCACATGTTCGAGCTCCATAGTGTAGTCAGCACTACATTTATGCTTTACACTTCTCCATGCAATGGATCCGTCACCTAGGAAAAAAACACAGCCTGATGTCGATTTCCTCGAATCCTAACACGTCTAAAAGTCAGAATTAGTATGTCCAATAGGAGTAAGATCTCCTCTGGAATACACAAGCATATAATCTCTCATTTTTTATAGATACTTGAGTATATGCTTAATTGCTTATTAGTGTCTTGGTCCTGGATTTGTCTGATATTGACATAGCATACATGAGACTTCCTACTGCTGAAGCGTAAGGAACCTTTCCCATGTTCTCTCTTTCTTCTATTCTTTTAGGAAAATCCTCCAAAAAGGGATGAAATCCCAAAACGAAGGGTTGATTTCCCTTCTTCGAATCGATCATTGCATAACACTCCAAATGTATGAAGCCTGAGATAGTGCTATAATTTTGTTCTTTCGATCCCTTAGAATTTGATGCCTAGAAGAAAATTAGCTTCTCCCAAGTTATTCATACTAAACTGTTGAGTTAACCATAGTTTAAAAGATGACAAAGTCCCTACATAATTTCATCGACAATAGAACAAGAAAGATCATCTTTCCATCCCTTAAACATTTATAAACACAATGTTCATTTACGTTTTTCTCAAATCTAGAAGTATTGTTCGATCAAATATTTGATTCTATGAGTGGGATGATTGCTTAAGTCCATATATGGATCTTAATAGTTTGCAAACTTTATGCTCATTTCCTTTAGCTATACATCTGGTCAGTTGCATCATGTAGACTTCACGATAGCCGTCCATATATTTATTTGCCATAATTGATAGTAGTATGGGGATTGACTTGAGCATGACAATCAGAGAGGAGGTTTTTTCGTAATCGATTCCTTTTTTTTAATGTAACCTTTTACTACAAGTTTGGCGTTATAAGTTTCCACTTTCCCATCCACATTTCATTTCCTCTTGTAAATCCACTTACACCCTATAGATTTTATCCTATTTAGTAAATATACAAGTTCCCCCACTGAGTTGGAGTCCATAGAATCCATCAAAGCCTTTATAGCCACGTCCTAGAGCTTGGAATCAGCACTCTACATTGCTTCATCATACTTGAGTGGGTCATCATCTTCCTGTTCGGTAAACTCAGTCTTAAAAACACTTTCGTCAAATTAGAAGAACTCTGGCCTATGAGAGACCCTCCCAATGTGACGAAGCACCCTATGCTACTGATCGTTTGCATGTCTACTATTAGGAGTTTGTTTAGGAACCATTTCTGTAGGGTTTTGTATATTTCTAAAATTTTCCTTAAGTAGCTCTTTACACCAAGGTTTGAAGTTTTCATGTAAATTTTATCAAGGAAAGTAGAATGGGTTGAAACTATTATAGTTTGCTCTTTCGAGTTATATAATAAACCACCTTTTGTTCCCCTTAGATATCCTACAAACATGCACAATTCTATCCTTAAGTCCAACTTCATTGTATCTTTATTGAATATGTGGGTCAGGCATCCCCAAATTCTTAAATGATTAAGATTCGACATTTTTCCATGTTGAAATTCATATGGAGTTTTAGACGCTACCTTAGTCGCCACATCATTTAGAAGATAACAAGTTGTTTCAATCGCATATCCCCAAAAAGAGATTGGTAGCTTCGAATAACTTAAGATTGAATGTACCATGTTTAAAAATGCTCAATTCCTTGTCTATAAGGTACCATAAGAACTCATTAGAAAAATATTCCCCACCTCGATCAAACCGAAGGATCTTTATAGGTAAACCTAGTTGTTTCTTCACTTCCACATGGAACTCTTTGAATTTATCAAAGGTTTCACTCTTGCAGTGCATAAGGTATTGATACCCATATCTAGAATAATCATCAATAAAGGTTACATAATATTGTAACCACTTTTTGCAATGACGCTCATGGGACCACATACATCAGTCTACACAAGTTTTAGAGGTTTTAGGGCCTTTTTTCCTTTTGCATGAAAAGATTGCTTAGTTATCTTACCTTTCGAGCAAGATTCACATTGTGGAAGATTGATTTCTTTAAGCAAACTTAAGATGTTGTCTTTCACAAGCATAGTGATTATTTCTTGGTTAATTGTCCAAGTCTCATATGCCAAAGGTAGGCCTCATTAGAGTGAGAAGTTTTAAGTATTTTATTCATTATTTCAGTCTCAAGCAATGTGTACATATTTTTTTTGATAAAATAGAGATTATTTGACACCCATCCATTACAGATAAGATTGCGATTTCTAAATATTGCAATTCTATTATTAAAAGTCATGGTGAAGCCGTCTTTATATAAACATGCAATTGAAATTAAATTTCATTTGAAACTTGGTACATAGAAAACATCTTTTAAAATAATCTTCCTAAAATTAGCAAAATAAATATGTACATTTTGCATTGCTTCAGCTGCCACAGTTGCCTCATTTTCGACCTGCAACTATAAACTCTTATCTCTAATGTCTTTCATCTTTTCAAAACCCTATAGAGAAACACAAATATGATTAGTGGCTCTCGAATCAATGACTTAATGGTCTATTAAGTCTTCCACTAAACAAGGTTCTATCATAAATAGTTTCATACCTTTTCATTTGGTGGCTAAATATTCTTTCTACTATTTATTGTTCGTATTGAAATGCCCTTTTTTATTGTAGAAAAAGTATTTAGACTTAGATAAGTCTTTTGGCTTTTTGGTTCTCTTCCTTTCTAGTTTTGGTGGCCAAAGGACCTTAGCCTTACCTTTCTTAGCGTGGTTTCCCTTCCCTTTTGAGAAAGAAGTGAAAGCTATATTTGCTTCTACTCTTCACACCGTTTAACCGCCATTCAACATCACCTCATAGAATTGCAACTCCTTCATGAGTTATGTAAGCATCATGTTTTTTTTTCCAATGTTATATGAGGCCTAAAAGCTAGCAAAGTCCTTGGACAAGCTCTTGAACATCATCTCAAGTTGAGTGTTCTAGTCCAAATTGGCCTTATTCTCCGTAGCCTCGAAAAATTATGCCATAAAAGTTAACATATGGTTTTTCGCCACAGTACCAAGCTTTTGCTGGAATTCATCAAGCTAGTTATAATAGACAGTCGAGGTAGCTTGGTCTCCAAACATTTCTTCTAGCTATCCTATCACACCCCAAATTTTGGAATCTATAAATTTGAATGATGACCTTGTGAGATCGATAGGTTCTTTGGTGAAATTGTTTATTTCGAGGGATTTTGGACTGGTTATCATCTCAACACCTCGTTGTGAACCACTTCATAATTGTTTGGTCACCTTGTGAGCTCCCACCTTACTTTTGGCGAGCTCATCGTTGCTTCTTGAAGAGCTCAATAATGTGCAAGCTCGTTAGTTGTGAACTCATCAGTTCACCTTAGCATCTCATAGTGTGTGACATGTTTTTAAATAAGTCACTGTACTTGGCACGTACTGACCCTCGATCATAACATTTGCTTATTGGATTTGTTTGTGCATGTATTGTGATTAGGTTCCATCCAAGGATATTAGATAATTAGATTAATTTAATCCAAATTATTTTTGGGGAAGAGGGAATTAAAGAGAGGACAATAGGTAAGGAAGCGAATTCAATTTTCTTTTCTTTACTTCTTGTTGTCCAATTCATTTGGAAGAGGAAACGCTAATTTCGTTTTGCATGCGAGAGAAACTGTGGCTTTGGGATTGTGTGAGATTGTTCTTTTGTAGTGGTAACCTTCTTAAGCTCTCCCTTGGTCATAGTTGTTAGTAATTTTTGGTAGGAATTATTATGTAGCAATTAACTGAAAGTCTTGGAAAAGAGAGAAATTTCCTTCTCATATGTGTTTAATGCTTACATTAGTAATTGTTAATTTGGCATCGTTCCTAGGAGTTGTTTGATTATTGTGGCTATTTCCATTTTTTAACTATGGAATTGATTATGTTTAGTTAAAGAAACAGGTAAGGTCATAGTGGAAAAGGGAAGGAATGTGCTGAGTAACTAGAAGCGCATTAGAAGAATTTTGGTGAGTTCCTTTAGTTGTTAAGCTTAAATATTGACAATATGACTTAAAGATGTTGCCTGATTAGGTAAGGTTTAGTTATGTCACTTGTTACTCCTTGTGTGTCATTTAAGTCTATGGAAAACTTATTTTCTAACAATTTGTTAGTATTGACTAATAGAAATGTGACCAACCTACTTGAGTTGATTCTCGGATGAGCTTTCTAGTGTTAGCAAACTGTAATGATTATTTTGAATGCATGTGTAAAAGATCAAAATGGTTACTCCTTTCTTGGTGCACAAGCTCAATATCCGAAATGGAGGAAAGAAGGGAAATAGAGGTGATTGGGGAAGTGCGATTGTGATGAGAGAATCGAATGGAGAATAATGATATTAAATGATATGTGTTTTGCCTCCGATAAGGCATGTAAATGCAAACTGAGATTGACAAAAGACCTCAGCCTTGCGGGGGAACACAAATGTATTCAAATTGAAAAGGAGCGATTGTGGAGTTAGGTTGGTATAAATGATATATGGGCTATTTAAAGCAATGAAAGCATCAGAAGCTAGCACAAGAAAGGGTCCATGAACTGTCTATCCAAAGTATGTACGTGCTAGTTATTTATGTTCTATGTGTGAATTGTCTATACAAAGTATGTGCATGTTGATTATATAAGTTCTATGTGTGAACTGTCTATAAAAAGTATGTGTGTGATAATTATATAAGTTATATGTGTGAACTAGTACTGCAGTGTTTGTACAGACTAAATTTGTTAAACAATTGTGCAACGGTATTAACTTATGATGCAAAGGTATTAAATTCTAGAACTCACTAAGTTCAACATGAACTTACC
This sequence comes from Gossypium arboreum, assembly GCF_025698485.1. Lineage (NCBI taxonomy): Eukaryota > Viridiplantae > Streptophyta > Magnoliopsida > Malvales > Malvaceae > Gossypium > Gossypium arboreum. The sequence continues at coordinate 63,856,045 of NC_069079.1, read as the reverse complement.
TAGTTTCATTTTTTCCATTTTCAGGTACTCTAGGTTTTTGCAAACTCTTGGAATGGACTCAGCCAAATCGCGGATTCATTTGTGAGTTTTCCTTTGTTTATCTTGTAACATGTTCATATTGGGGCAGCTTGCAGATTGGGCGAGCTTGTCTGTAACACCCCGTACCCGAGCCCGTTACCGGAGTCGAACACAAGGTGCACACAAACTCAGCTAAATTGTTTTCACAGTCCATAAAAATTTTCCAGACTAGCTAGTTACTGCATCACTGTCGCTTCAAAAATCATATCTTGAGTTTTAAAGCTCGAAAATCAGTTTCGTAATTTTTCCCTGAAACTAGACTCATAAGTCCATCAACATATTTTTTTCTAGAATTTTTGGTCGGGCCAATTAGTACAGTTTATTAGTTAAAGTCTCCCCTGTTGCAGGGATCGACTAAACTGAACTTTGTGCGTTACGAATTGGATATCTCCCTGTACAGGGCTTCAATGCTGATGTCGTTTATTTCTATAGAAACTAGACTCAGAGAGGAATCTATACATATATGGCATGACTCCTAATTATCTCTGGTTAATTTACCATGAATTTCTAAAGTCGGAACAGGGGATCCAGAAACTGTTCTGGCCCTGTTTCACGAGAACTTTAATATCTCTTAACATATAATTCATATGACTGTTTCGTTTCTTCCATATGAAAGTAGATTCATCAAGGTTCATTTACATAATTTATTAACTATTTAATTCCATTCCTACAATTTTTAGTGATTTTTCAAATCCACATCACTGCTGCTGTCAGCATCTGTTTTTCAGGTAAACCTTACCTATTTCGTGGTTTCTATGGACCAACTAAAGTTTTGTCATACATAGGTCCACATATAATCATTTTTAGCCATTCCAATGGCTGATCATTTGCTCACACTTCCATTCAGTCCGTAGTAACATCATAAAACCATACATATATACATAAGCACAAATGCTCTAATGCCATACTCCACTTTTACGAGCCATTTTCGCATGGTCGTACACACATACATCACAAAAGTACTTAAAACGCAACAAAAGGGTAGTCCTATACATGCCATTTCAAAATCCAACCAAAATATATACGAAAGGGACTTTGATAGTGTGGGAGACTTGACTTCCAGAAATCCCGAGTCCGATGGTGACGAGCCAAAATCTATAGACAGAGAAAGCAGAAACGGAGTAAGCAATTTATGCTTAGTAAGTTAGAGCAAGGATTCCAGCACAACAAAAGCATAACATTCATATAGCTAACGGATAATTTCATATGCACAAATTCTCAATATCATACTTATTTCACATTCCAACCCCTATATTTATACATAAGGGTTCATCTTAGCCAAATGCCGAAAGCTCATTTCTCGATTGAGCGAATATTATTCAAGGAATCAACTATTCCAAAGCACATACGAACATACCTCGTTGCTGGAATTTTCAAGCGTATTAGCTGAAATTTTACAGCAGTTCATTCATTCTTGAATCACGTATCTTGAGTTTAACCGGATATGGCTACACATTCAAATGCCTTCGGACATAGCCCGATTCTGATAACTTCGCACAAATGCCTTCGGGACTCAACCCGGATTTAGTAGCTTGCTCGAAAGCCTTCGGATCTTAGTCCGGATTTAGTAACTCGCACGTATGCCGTCGGATCTTAGTCCGGATTTAGTCACTTAGCACAAAGCCTTCGGGACTTAGCCCGGATATCATTCGAATAACCATGTACATTTATCAATAAACCATAACACATTCACATTTCATTTTCATTAGTAAAATTCAGACACAAGTCACTTATCACATTTGTAATTTTGGCTCAATAGCCACACACAAAGAGCATGATTTTAATTTGCTTTAAACATGATCTAATCAATTCGAATTTAAGCTCTATTGCTCAAGAACTTACCTCGGACGTGGTCGAACGATTTCGACGGCTATTCCACGACTTTTCCTTCCCTTATCGATTTAGCTCCCTTTGCTCTTGAGCTTAATTTAACAAATAAATTGGTTTTATCATGTGAGCATCGAAGAGGAATTCAAGATACTTAGCCAATATATATACTCATTAGGCATCAAAGTCGCATTTATGCGAAATCATGAATCGAACTCAACACATTAGTTAATATTCCTCTTAGCCGAATTTTCTAAGCCAAGAATAGGCATCAATATGCTTGCCTCTAACCAATGCATGCACACCAATTTCCCCTCATGTGGCCGAATATACATGTCCAATTTGAGACCAATTATACACTTAATACCACACAAAAACAGCATACATTTTACTACTAACGCATTACATATCGTAACTCATTGCACATCTCTCATTTACTTCATAATCGAGACATCATCACAAGCAAATATACACCTTGAAATAGCATATATGTCATACCAATACATCGTAATGCGAACATATATACATATATTTATGCTAGAGCCAATTCTCAAGTGGCTTATATCCAAATATATACACATATCCAAAGCTTAAATCTTACTTACCATGCAACATGCATGAATCATACTTATGGATATAACATGGCGAATACCACAACACCATACCATTTCAATTTGGTCATGGTAAAACAAAGAACTTAGTATCTCATTCAAAAAAAATGCTAAAAGAAAATCTAAGAATCCTCAATCCTCCATCACATGTATCATTATCAAGCTTGATATTTAGCATGCAATGGCATTAACACCATATTCACTTTGGCCGAATTTCATTCCCATGACATAACAAAGATTTGAACCATGGGCTAACAAGAACATCAAGCTAGCATGCATGAATCTCATGGCACAACCTCAAACATACCTTACTCTTGATGCAAGTATAGCCAACCTCTTCCTAATCCTCTTCCAAACCAAGTATGAAGCAAAACTCCTTCCTTATCCTTAGTATTTTCGGCCAAAAAGAGAGTGAAAATAGATGAACAAATTTTTTTCTTTCTTTCTTTAGGACATTCGGCCAAGAGCTATGGAGAAAGATGGACACTTTTTTTTGTTTCTCATCCTACTAACATTAATTTTTTATTCCATACTCCTTATTTTATTCATTCCAACATAACCCACTTACCAAACATGTTTCATGACATGATTTTTGCCCATAATTCCTTGTCATGGCGGCCACTAGCTATTGGGGGAATTTGACATGCAAGTCCATTGTTTTGCATGCATGCTTTAATTAGTCATCACACATTTCCCCATCATACTTTCAAAGTTTACTACTAGGTCCTTCCTAGTGAAATTCACATTTATAACTCTAAATCAAAGCATAAAAAATGTCACACATGGGTTAACACACATTATAGGCAATAAAATAAATATTAAATTATTTTTATGCCTCGATTTTGTGGTCCCGAAACCACATTTCGACTAGGGTCGTTTTAAGGCTGTCACATTGTCTTTTTGCTTGTTTCATCTAGTTGAAACTTGTTATTATATTTGAACTAAGTTTCATATAATCGAATCTACTATAGCACTTTGCGTAACATGAAATTTAGATTCTACAAATGATATCGCATACTCTTTATATTGCTTTGGGGTTCTGATACAAATCCATACTTCATTATATGTACTACTATGTCTTTTCATTGTTACTATTTGTTGGTAATACTGGCTTGGCGAATCTTATTATTCCTCATGCATGTCAATCTCAATCCTTCTGGTAACACCACAATTCACCAAGTCAACCTGTCAGACTTAGGGGTGTTACATATCCAGAATCACTTTGGCAGTCTGACAGCTCTCCAGTTGCTTATACAGGGTGCTAGTCATGCTTGCCAGCATATAGCAATAAGCTATCTCATCAGACTTGTAAAATCGTTTCTAGTGGTACCGAAAATGGTGATTTTGGAACCTCGTTCTCTGATTATCGACTCTGTAGATATTAATATTTAATAATTATTGGTTCAATATAGTGTTATAAGAAATTTTAGTTTAGAAAATTTGATTGATTAGAGAATTGATCATAGTACATGGACGAAATCGTAAAAGTGGTAAAAGTTGACTATTATGGATTTTTTTAATGATAATACATTAATCAATTAGAGCTTGAAATGAAAATTTGGCCATTCTTCTCTATAAATAGTGGCCAGTCAAGTGTTGGCATTATTGAAAATAATGTTAATGTTATATAATAATAATATTATATATACCATAACATAGGGAAGAAAATCCATTTTCTTTCTTTCATCCTCTCCATCATCATCTTTCTTCTTTTTTGAGCTAGGAAAGTTCAGCCAAATTTGTGCTCTTGCATGGTAAGCTAATTCGAGCCCATTTTGTTTGGATTTTGTGTTTTTGAGATTTTTTTGCTTCAATCTAGCTAATGGCGGTGTTCGTTTCTAAAATTGTTAAAGATTTCATGACATTTCCATTGTTGAATTCTTGAAATTGTCTTCAATCTAGCTAATGGTGGTGCTCTTGCATGGTAAGTTAAGATTTTTATGTAAGATGTAACACCCCTAACCCGTATCTGACGCCAGGATATGGTTATGAGGCATTACTAATCAACGCACAACATATAATATACATTTCTTATACATGATTCAATTTCACATAAATATCAATCTAACATATTCACATTGTACCTTATAAGGCTCTACGAGACCTTAAAACATACTTAGAAGAGGTTCGGGACTAAACCAACCACATTTGCAAACTTTGGGAAACATAGAAAATTTTCTTGCATTTAAGGATCATACGCCCGTGTAAACAGGCAGTGTGCCTCACACGGCCGCCAAACACGCCCATGTCACAGGCCGTGTGAAAACAGGGCATACTTACTGACTTACTCCACATGGCTGAGGACATGCCCGTGTGCTATGGCCGTGGCAAAACTGGAGGGGTTATTGACTTGGATCACACGGCCGGCCACACACTCATGTGCCAGCCCATGTGCCATACACAGGTAGTAGACACGCCCGTGTGTCTAAGCCGTGTAACTTACTGACTTATTTTAATTAAGCATCATGGATCACACGGTCGAGTCACACGCCCATGTGCTTAACCGTATGGCACGATAATAGTCTTGCTATAAGCAACTTTTCTCACTTAAGTCACATGTATCCTAAGGCATCCAAATGGAACCAAATATACAACCAAATAAGCAACCAAAAGTGATCATTTCCAGCATAAATCATACAATATTAAATCATTACATTTCACTTCTCAAATCTCAACCATTTCTTGACCAAAACACATACCAAAACTAGCATGAATCATTTATCATCTTTAACATTTTTCATGTGTCTCAAATTCCAACTAAATAACCAATCATATCATTCAACCTTTAACCAAATCAAAGCTTATCAATGAATCATCTCAAACTCATACCAATACATGCCATTTCTTAAACCACATTATTACCACATTTGCTTTCCAAGCCAAAACAAAAATACATAACATAAGCCAAATACACATTTTATACCAACCATGCCAAATCATAAGGCCACATTATAACCATCAACCAAAATCATTAATAAGCCATTTCAAATGACCATATACATTTCTAACAACCATATCATAAAGACCATAGCCTATACATGCCATAAAACCAAGCCACAAGGTGTAAAATACCAAAAATCAATAGCCGGATAGTGTGATGGGATCTCTGTTGACTCCCAATCCGAGCGAATGTCCAAGACACTATAAAACATAGAAAAATAACACAAAGTAAGTTTCACAGCTTAGTAAGTTCGTATGTGAGCCTAAAATGATCACAACATTCATATAGTAATTCGAAATAGATAAATCATTAATATTTAAAGCATCAATTCATGAGCTAACATCAAATTATTCATGTCCTCATTCACAAGTTCTCAACTTCATATATCTCGATACTTGAGTAGTTTTCTGTACATACCTGTACCGATACCTTTCTATTTATCTCCCATACTCTTATCAAACCTCTCTGGTTTATAAGTGATTATGATACAAATTCATCGATTTTCTGATGCCATAGTCCAACTATGGTCTTACACGTACATTGCCAAGGCCCTGTCGTGGTCTTTCTTTCACGTGCCATAACCCAGTGATGATCTTATTAGTCGATTACCATATTTATATTTAGTTAAAACAACTATTATTCATATCTCACATAACATTCAATATATACTTCATTATAGTCAAATAAACACATTTTGACATGAAACATACTTATACAAAATTCTTTCTTATTTAATATACATAATACAATATGAACTCACCAATTTACTTTCATTCGATTCTCACATAAGTTCTGTACGTACCTGTATTACTTATTCCGATCGTACTTTAATTCTAGTCTTGACTATTCTCGTTGAACCACTCAAAATTGTTAAGGATACTCGGTAATCACATAAGCTCATACAATGTCATATCCCAGATATGGTCTTACATGTTATCACATATCGATGCCACTGTCCCAGATAGGGTCTTACACGAAATCATAATACGATGCCAATGTCCCAGACATGGTCTTACACATAATCTTAATACAATTCCAATGTACCAGACATGGTCTTACATGTAATCACATCTCGATAACCTAATGTCATGACATTTGTATCCTATACTATTCCTAAGGTTCGTACGGGACTTTCGAATGTAGTAATTCTGTTGATTCTTGCTAGTAGTTGCTCATTTGACATTCATAGTAGGTCAATGAAAAATAAACGTATATAATTTAATTCAATTCAATAATAAATAATCATTATAACAAAATTTAAATACGTTTATTAGCATACGAACTTACCTCAATCGTCAAAACATCAAAATGGATCGACTAGTCCAAAACTTTGTTTTCCCTCGATATAGACTCGTATGAGGCTTAACTTGACCTAATCAATCAAATTCAGCTATTTCAATTCATATTCTATTCATTTTAACCCAATTTCATATTTTGGTAAAATTACTATTTTACCCCTACACTTTTGACCTTACAAATTAGTCCCTAAGCTTGTAAAATGCAAATTTAATCAATTTCATCATAACCCAAGCTAGTTGAATTTCATACATGCTCAGAATAGCCCATATTTTTCATTTATTCACACTTTTACCACACAATTTATCATATTTCACAATTTAGTCCAAAATTGACATTTTTACTAAAATTCACTTAACAAAACTCATTAATCTAACATCAAAGATTTATTTTCTATCATTACAAATCAAGATACTCAAACATTCAACAATGGCATCATCCAAATACTGTAACAGTTTTGAAATCGAAGATACGAGCTAGCTAGATTACGAAGCAACGATCTCGAAAATGTAGAATTATTAAAAACGGATCAAAATCCAAACCTAAATGAGCAAAACAATGTTGGCCGAACCTAGCTCATTCATGGTTGCCATTCTTTTCAAATTTCGGTGGAAGGGATGATAAAAATAAGGATTTCAGCTTTTACACAATAATTCTATCATGCTGTAAACCTTAATAAAATATTAAAATAAATATTTTGACTTTGGATTGTGGTCCCAAAACTACTATTCTGGTTAACCCTAAAAACGGGTTGTTACATAAGAAAACTTAAATAGCATGAAACCAAAAGCATTTAAAAGGAAAATCTAAAGCAAGAAATATAAAAGGAACAAGCTTTAACATATTGAAAGTAAAATAAACTAAAATACATTAAGCTAAAGCTTAAAAGATCTTGAAAGCAAGGTACAGGGGCAAGAAATGCAAATAAACCTTAGCTACACTAAAAACAAAAAGAACAAGAAGTAAATGAAGAAAAATGAACTCTAATCTAAGGTAGAAGAAGAGAAAAAAAAACCCTAGAAAAGTGCAGAGAAAAACTAAAGAAAACCTAAAGAAAATTAAAACTAAAACTAAGATAATGTGTGTGTCTCTCCTCCTCAACAATTTTTGGCTATTTTGAAGTGTATTCTGATGACTTTTTGTTACCAGAAATGCCCCTACATGGGCCTTGTGTGATTGGTGGAGCGAGTAGACAAAGACTATCCTTTTTGTCCAAGTTTGCCCTCCTAACGAAGGTGGTATTGCAATACCCCAAAGAGGATACCACGATACCTCAGGCAGTGTTGAACCTTGGGGTCTTGGGGTCTTTTTGGGAGGTGGATACCACGATACCCTTTCTTTTGGTGTTGTTCTTGCTTTTTTTTGACCTCTAGCATGTCCCTGCATCAGTCAAATGCATGTTAGGCCTCCTAATGGCGCTATCGGCCAAATTGGGTCACAAAATAGACAAAAACAAAACATTTTCACTTATTAACTGAAAATATGAAGAAAAAAAAACTATGCTAAAGACACAATTTTTGTAATGACCCAAATTCACGGGCACCGGAAAAGTGAGTTATAGGGCCTCGGTCTAGGAGAACATTTCGGCATGTATAGGCTAATATGTTTTGTTGAAATCTAGTATGTAAACTTTTAGCCATGCGAAAATGGCATAAATGTTCGGTTGGATTTGGTTCTATAATGTTAGGTCGCAAGTCTTGGTAATTCGATTTTTATGCCATATGTCATGGTTGATTATTTTTGGCGTTAAAATTCATGATATGGCAATAGTGTAGTAGGGAGATGTTTGACAATGATTAGCCTTTGGCATGGCTAGTCATGATCATAATTTGTGATATGTAAGATGAATTACTAGTTAGATCAAGGAGAAATCACGAAATAGGCATAGTTGCTTTAGTAACAGATGCTGGCAGCAGCAGTGACGTGAGATTGAAAAATCACTAAAAATAGTAGGAATGGAATTAAATAATGAATAAATTATTTAATCGAAGCTCGATGAGTCTATTTTCATATAGAAGAAACGAAATGACCATATGAGCTGTATGTTAGGAGATAATTAAACTCTTGTGAAACAGGGCCAGAGCGATTTCTGGATCCCCTGTCCCGACTTTAGAAATTCACCCTAAATTAATCAGAGACAATTAGAAGTCATGCTTTATATGTATAGATTCCCTTTTGAGTCTAGTTTCATTAGAAACCAATGGCATAAGTATTGGAGCTCTGTAAAGGGAGATATCTAAGTCGTAATGCACAAGGGTCAGAGTAGTCGAACCCAGGAACAGGGACGACTTTAACCAATAAACTGTACCAATTGGCCCATCCAAAAATTCTACAAAAATTCTACCATATAGATATATGAATCTAGTTCCGGGAGAAAATTTACGGAACTGGATTTCGAGTTTCAGAACTCAAGATATGATTTTTAATGCGACTCGTATGCAGATTGGCAGCTTGTCTGGGAAATTTCTAATAAGTGGTTTGAAGTCTGTTAACACCTCGTGTTCGACTCCGGTGACGGTCTCGGGTTCGGGGTGTTACAATGATAATGTACAAATGTAAAATACATATGTTTACATTTGTAATACATATATTGTTATTAAACAGATATTTATTATTATAATTATTAATTATTATTTTTATATTATTATTATTATTATTATTATTATTATTATTATGGAATAAATTAAGATAAATGTAGGGTGTAAAATTATACATGTCTCATGCATATATTTATACACTTGTAAAATAAATATATAATTACTTAAAATTTAAATATAAAGATATTTATAAATATTAATTAATTAAATATAAAATAAATAAATTAATTTGTGCCAAATGTAGGGTGATAAAGTTGTACAAATGTAGAAAAATATGTATATACACATGTATTATAATTAAAAGATATTTATTAATTAAATAATTATTATAAATTATATTATTATAATATAAAGTAAAGAAATAAAAACAAAAGAAAAGAAAAAGAAAGGAGAAAGAAGCAGAGAGCATTTCGAAACAGATCAGGAGAAAGGAGAAAAAGAAAAATAAAAGGAAAAATTAGGGTTTGAAGGTTTAAAGCTTTAATAGGTAAGTCAATTAAGTCCTTTTTTACTTAAATTTGATGTTTTAGAAGCTTTAGAACAAATTTTTGTTACAATTAAGTTGAGGTTTTGGAAGTTTTTAGGTTTTTGAACATACTTCACGTTGAACAAAATAATGAATTAGGGGTTTAATTGAATGAATTTTAAGTTAGAATTGATTAAAGGATTAAATTGTAAACTAGGCTATAAGTTTTGTATTGTAGGGATTAAATTGAAAGAAGTTTTAAATTAGGGTTTTATTATGAACATTAGATAGTTAAGTAAAATATGGAAGGAAATTGAATAGAAATAAAGTATGAATTGAGTTAGAAAAGTAAATGAGTTAATTAGGATTAAATCGAATTAGGGTATAAATTGGATAGAAATTCAATTTTTATTATTAATTAGTGCTGTAATTAGTAGTGTAAATTATTATTATTTTTGTAGCTGGCAAAGAACTCGAGGCATCGACACAAAAAGGAAAGGAGAAAGTTATCGAGGAGTAATTACGAAATCCGGGTTTGTATTACTATAATTCAAGTTATTTTTATTAAATGTTAAATTTTTAATTATATGTATGGTAAGTAAATTATGAGATAAGTATTATTATGGAATTGAAAAGGAAATTGAATTGGTGATAGATAAGTATTGATATTGAAATCTATATTGATGAAAGGTGATATTGAATTGAGAAAGTGAGCCGAATACCCTATTAACTATCGGGCTGAGTCGGATATAGTTGGCATGCCATAGGATTGGAAGAGTTCAGGGATTCTTCGACCTTGAGTCGATGAGACACTGGGTGTCACTATTTTACTTCGGATAGATTCGATGAGGTATTGGGTACCAACTTTCTTCAACTTTGTCGATGAGACACTGGGTGTCACTATATTGCTTCGAACTATCCGATGAGGCACTGGGTGTCATTCTAGTGTGTTTGGTTGGATCCGCGTATCTGCCAAGGTGTGAGTCTTGTTAATAAGGGTAAATAATTGAAATCATAAATCAAATGAACTTGATTGATCGAGTTATTGAAATGAAATGACAAAATTGATTTATGAATTGAAAATTGAGACAAGGGATTGAAAGAATGAATCAAAGGCTCATGAATTGAATGAAGTTCAAATTGATTATATATGATATCAATTGATGAATTGCTATTGTTGACATATGAAATCTAAGTACAAATTAGTATTTATGATTTATAATGTCTACGTTTAATGTCCATAACTTATTGTTATTATTATAGTTTGAATTATAGTAATACCACTAAGGCTGAAATACTCAGCGTACGGTTGTTTCCGTGCGCAGGTTAGTAGGAATACATAGTCCCGGTCTAGCATCCAGAGTGATCCCGACTCAAGCACAAAACTCGATGATGTATTCTTCTTTTGGTAAAAGTGGCATGTACATAGGTGTTATTTTGGTCACTTTAAAATGCTATATAATTTTTATTGTAAAGAATGGTATTTGGTATTTTAGTGTTTAAACTAATAAAATGGTATGAAAATTTATATGATATACATGGTATAATTGGTGCTAAATTTAGAATGGAATGAATGAAATTATAAGTTAATTTTTAATGGTAATATGAATGTTTATAGAGTAAGTTATCAAATTGATGTTATAAGTATAATTTTAATACGATTAAACATGAAATTTGCATTGGTTGAAATATTAGTTTTGGATTGGTCTCGGTTTGAAATTGTAGGGAAGGTTAGATATTTATAAAGAGGTTATATTGAGTATTTTTTTTTAATTTGGAGCATCGAACAAGTCCCGATTCACTCTTATTACGTATTTTTGGCCCTCGAGAGTCCATTAAAGGGACTTAGTTATTAAATCATGCTATGTATGTTATTTATTTATGAATTTTTCGTAAGTTGTCCAATTTTTCTAGTAATGCTCGTAACCCTATTCCGACGACGGTTCAGGGTTAGGGGTGCTACAATTTTGCTCGAGAAAAAGCTCTTTAAGTGTGTTAGAAAAGCCTTTGCCACATCAATTTGTGGCAAATCAACTCCCCCACACTTAAGTCTTTGCTTTTCCTCAAGCAAAGACACAAACCATGCAAAGAGATGACTTTTGGTTTGAAGTAAGCAATTAAGTTACATAGCAATACAACATCAAACTTGTACAAGAATTGCTTCACATGCAACTTAAGAATGATATCTATCTAATTTACTTATTCCTAATGTAAATGTTATTAATTCGAGAAATTAAAGTGTCAATGGATGTAGAGGTAATGTAAATCAACATATGTACAAATGTTATCGGTTAAAATAAACTATACGAATCACTCATAGATATTTAAAAATAATTGTTCATGTTCGTTCTAACAAATGCAAGCTATATTCAAATTAATGCGTCGATGACTTATGAATAGTACATCACATGACATTGTTCCTAATTCCCCCCAAATGTGCTCATTTTGTCTCATCGCCTTATTTCTCCTTCCCTCACCTTCGTTTTTCCTTCCCTCACCTTCCTTATTTCTCCAACAATGTGGAAAAGGCTGGTTGATATTAGCACTTTTCTTTTTTTGGCACTATGATTTCGAGACTATTTTATGCTCCTTTATTTTTCTTATTTTGAGCATTTTTTTCATTTGCTCTTTTCTTTCATAATGCTTTTGATTCTCGCTTTTCTTTCTTTCACATTTTTTTCTTTTCTTTTCTACACAATTTCTAGTAAGAATCAATTACTAGCTAATCCAATCCCTCTTCACTAATCACTCGAGTACACTCTTGTAAGAAGCCTTCATAATGTTCCCACCTAACCCTCGATATCCATGGCCTAATGTCCATTTGATAGTGCATTACAAGTTCAGGGACTGTGAAAGGTTGAATTTTGACCTCAATTTCGGCTCAAGGTTTCAAATAAAGAGGCTCATTAAGAAAGATAATGTAAGGCTCAAATTCGAGAACTAAGGATAATGTAGCATTTTAAGGTTTGTCCTTTAAGCTCAATGCTATACAAACAATGGCTAAGGTCCTTCCTGGATTAATCACTTAGCAACAATCCTATTAAGCATACATCTACTTAAACAAACAATTTGCAATTCAACTTATTTATCTACAAGGATCCGTATATTTTATTCGTCCTATGGTACATTTTATACATTTTCGTTTTGAATATTGCCTTTAGTCTATTATACCTATTAATTAAGTGAACTAATTAATCTATAATTATGAGTAAGAAATTATCTATTATCATTCAAATTTTACAAGTTCGGCAATTTTGGAAAAACTATATACTCATTTGATATATATAATTATTATTTATTACCTACCTATAGTCCAGGCACCATGCAAGAACAAAAAATAAAAACAAAAATACGAAATATTTTTGAAAAATGCATAAAAACTGAAATAAACACACAACTAAACATAAAAACAAGATAAATAAACACACATAAAGCTTATGTGAACCCCCCCCCACACTTAGACTACACATTGTCCCTAATGTGTTCAAAAGAAAGGTTAGGAGGTTATCGGACTTCCCTAGAATGGAGCATCAAACTAGCTGGGTGTCCACCTTCTCGTTGAAGCTCTATATGTCGTGTAGCCTTTCAGGGTACTTGTTGTACATAAGACAAACTAAAAAAAAAAACAAATATGCCACATACAAAATAAAAATATCCAAAAACAAAACTAAAAATCAAAAGTGTGTAATAGTATACATGCTGCAAAAAAGTAAATAAAATACAAAGACATGTAACTAATCGGAATCATCCTCGGGACATTTGCTCGGTCCTATGATTACTTTCCCCTTTTCGCTCACAGTGGGCCTTGAGGATGGAATCCAAGGTCAGTTTCTAGGCTTTCAAAAGACGAGTCCCCCTCTTTGTTTCTTTGTGGATACAAAGGCACTCTCGAAGTTTCCCTGAAAAAATGCACAGTCGTCATCCTCTATGGCCTCATCATCTACTTCCTCCTCATTCTTCTCTTGTTGTTCTGTCGTGCCTTCATTTCTTTCAGACGAATCACTCGACCGCTCAAGCCATTCTATACCTTGCACCCCTTAACTCCTTACAAAAGTTACCATGAACAGCTTCATGGGCTCTAGGAGTCATATATTGTAGCGCACGTCCCTACCCAACCAACGTTCCCACCGTGTAGGTTCATCATCGATTTTCTTTTTAGCATTATTTTTCATCACAGATGGCGGCACCTCCATTTTTTGTTTCTGTCACTGGTTCTATTCTTGTATTTGTTTTCTATAAAGCTCTTGGAGTTAATGCATCATGGTGTCTCCAATAATGCTAATGGATGGACGATGAAATTGTTTTGTAGTCTCCATCACTAGGCGACACAAATCAGTAATCAAGTGAGGAAAATAGATTGCAACCTTAATGCCAGATACACATTGTCGGATCTCTTTTTTTACCCACTTCCCAAAGTTAACTCGTTTACGTTGCAAATTACAATATAACAAGGCAACTAGAAAAACATTAATTGTATTAGTGTTAAGTATTTTGAGATGGGATGTAACAACCTGAAAGTCAGTTGTGTCGGGAAGTGTATTTCTAGAGCTCCATTTCTGTAAATCAAGCTCGTAAATATTTTTATTAAATCTTTATTTACGGAGTTAAGTTAGAAGTAAATTAAATTTAGGTTAGGTAATTTAATTGAATTAAAACTTATTTTAAGTACAAGGATTTAATTTAATGAGTGTTAAATTTTGAATTTTAATTAAATCATAAGTGAATATCAAACAAGGGGATTACTAGGCAAATAAGCCATTGATCAAGTTAGTGGACGACAATATAATAGGTTGGATTAAAAATGTTATAAATTTTATTATAATAAAACATAAGTTAAGTTATTAATGTTTTATAATAAAGAAAGATAAGAGTAAAATAAAAATTAAAAAGAAACAAAAACATTTCTCTTTTATTTTCTTGCATGTCGAAATTGACAAGGGAAGAAGAGAGACTTTCAGCCGTTTAGTTCCATTTTGGAACCTCAATTTGATTGGTAAGTTTTCTTCCTTTTTACTTAAATCATATATTTTTGGAACCTTAAGATCATGAATTAGATCACCCATGTTGGAATTTTAAGAATTTGTTAATATTGTGGAAGATGTCATCTTAGAGAAATTTAAGTTTTGGAGTTGTTTTGATAGATTTTGGGGTCAGAAGTGTGACAGCCTTAAAACGACCCTAGTTGGAATGTGGTTTCGGGACCACAAAACCGAGGCATAAAAATAATTTGATATTTATTTTGATGCCTATAATATGTTAACTCATGTGTGACATTTTGATGCTTTAATTTAGAGTTATAAATGTGAATTTCACTAGAAAGGACCTAGTAGTAAACTTTAAAAGAATGAGGGGAAATGTGTGATGACTAGTTGATCATGCATGCAAAAATGAGGGGTTTGCATGTCAATTTTCCCTTTTATTAGCTAATGGCCGGCCATGACAAAGGAGGATGGGCAAAACATATCATAGACATGTTTTGTTGGTGCATCATGGGTGAAAAAAAAATATAGATTAATGAGTATGGGTAATAAAGAATGAAAAAAAAAAAGAGAAAAAAATGGTCTCATGCATGCCCATGCCGTGTGTTGTGGAGAAAGAAAGAAGAAATTTTGTTCATCATTTTTCATTTCCTTTGGGCTGAAAATTTGTAACACCCCGAACCCGAGACCATCGCCGGTGTCGGACACGAGGGGTTAACAAGCCAAGTTCACTTGTTTTGCCCATCCATTTGACATTTTCAGTCAGGCTGGAAAACTGCATCACCGTCGCCTTAAAAATCATATCTCGAGTTTCAAAACTCGGAAACTGGTTTCGTAAATTTTCCCTGAATTTAGACTCATATATCCATCCATGGATTTATTTCTAGAATTTTTTGTTGGGCCAATTGGTACAGTTTATTAGTTAAAGTCACCCATGTTACAGGGATCGACTGCTCTGACCTTCGCGTGGTATAACTTGAATATCTCTCTGTACAGGGCTTTAATGCTGGTGCCGTTTGTTTCTAATGAAACTAGACTCAAAATGGAATCTGTACATATAAGGTATGTCTCCTAGTTCTTTTTGGATAATTTATAGTGAATTTTTAAAGTTGCGACAGGGAACCCAGAAACCATTCTGGCCCTGTCTCACAATAGCTTTAATATCTCTTAACATGTAACTCCTATGACCATTTCGCTTCTTCCATATGAAAATAGACTCATCAAGGTTCATTTACATAGCTTATTCACTATTTAATTCCATTCCTACGAATTTTGGTGATTTTTCACATTCACGTCACTGCAGCTGGCAGCATCTGTTTTAAGGTAGGTCTTACCTATTTGGTAGTCTCCATGAACCAACTAGTCTTGCCATACATAGGTTCATATATGATCATTTTAACCATGCCAATGGCTGATCATATGACCAACATTCCCATTTCAAGCCATAGCCACATCATGACACCAAATATAAACATACAAACCACAATTATTCTAAGTTCATGTTTCCTTTTCGAGCCATTTTCGCATGGCCGTACATACTTACATCACAACATATTTAACAAACAAGGGTAGTCCTATACATGCCATCTCAAGTTCAACCAAAATTTATACCAAAATGGAGGCTTGATAGTGTGGATGACTTGACTTCAACGATCCCAAATCCGATTGCTTGACGAAATCTAGAAAACGAGAGCCAAAGCAACGGGTAAGCATTTTTTTATGCTTAGTAAGTCTCAAGGAATATAATCAACTCTAATTACAGCAATACATTCACATAGCCAAATGCATCATTTCATTAATACACATTCTTACTTCACACTTCATCATTATATAATTTCACAAAATATCAATCAATTCAATAACTGAAATTCATTAGTCGATTGAGCGAATGTTGCTCAAACATGTCGACTTTCAATGCACATATAACGTACCTTATCCTTTGGGCTTTTCGAGTGTACTAATTGAATTCATTACAGCAACCAACACTCACCTCCAGCCCAAGATTCTTGAATATAACCGGATATAATCACGTGCACAAATGCCTTGGTCTTAGCCGGATAGAATATCTCGCACGAATGCCTTGGTCTTAGCCGGATGTAGCCACTAGCACAATTGCCTTGGTCTTAACCGGATATAATTTCAGCATAATTGTCTTGAGATTTAGCCGGATATCATTCAATTTCCCATGAACACATACATCAATTATCATTGGACATACATAATTCATTTTCGTTACTAAGGCTCAAACGCAATTATAGTCACAAGCATATTCGCCTTCGGGACTTAGCCCGGGTAGAATTCAAATACTCATGCATACATAATCAATAATCAATACACATCCATACTTTATTTCACACAATTCAAGTAGGGTCACTTCTTGAGGACTTACCTCGGATGTTGTCGAACGGCTTTTTCGGCTATTCGATCACCTTTTCCTTCCCCTTGTCCAATTGTGGCCCTCTTAGCTCTTGAGCTAATTCAAACAAATTCAATTTATTAAAACCTCATTGTGCTAGCTTATGGCCGAATATGACAAGGAGTTTAAATGGTCATATGGCCACCCTTTAGCTTGAATACACAATGGTCATGCACATTTTATACTACATCAAGCAATTCAATACAATTTATTCGAGCATCAAGGAAATGCTAAGGCCTTCAATAGGCTACCCAAGGCGAATATTCATGTACATGTTGAGGTCAATTTTGCACTTAATACCTCACAAAAACAGCATGCAATTTACTAATTAATGCTTTGCACATTGTGGCCCAAAACTTATAATATAGCATCAAGCACTTATATGTGTGCTAGGTCAATTGTGCTTGCAATTTCACAAGCATTCTTCACATCTTCTTCTTTAAACCAATATATTCATCACTTAGTTCATAACCAAAACATAATGTGCAATCATATATATGCATATATGAGCATGGCAATTTCAAGGTGTCCATAGCCATCCAAAACACAAATTTTAACTAACATGCAAGAAGCATGAATCATGCTCAAGAATGCATCATGGCGAATATGACAATCATGCTCCTTTTCAACTTCAATCATAATAAAACAAAAAAAAGCTCAAAATCTTACTCATGAGTAGAAAATCCATCATTGCATGCATCATCATCAAGCTTCACACTTAGCATGCAATGGCTTTATCACCATAACAACTTTGGCCAAATGCCATTTCCATGGCATAACAAAGATTTGAGCCATGGCTAACATGCACATCAAATTAGCAACCAAAACATGCATGAAACTCCCAACACAACCTCATACATACCTTACTCTTGATGCAAATTTAGCCAAATCACCTTCTAGATCTCTTCTAAACAAAGGAAATGAAGCAAAATCCTTTCTTCCTCTTAGTATTTTTTTGGCCAAAAGGGAGAGAGCAAGCATGAACAAATTTTTTTTTGTTTTTGTTTTTTTTCTTCTTGGTTGCACGGCAATGGGGTATGCTACTCTCTCACACACATTTTTTTTCATTCTTTTCTTACCCATGCCTATTTGTTTACTATTTCTCCCTAATGCCCAACAAAACATGTTTCATGACATGTTTAACCCATATCTCTTTGTCATGGCGGCCATCACTTGTAAAGGGGAATTTGACATGCAAGTCCATTATTTTGCATGCATGCTTTAATTAGTCATCACCCTTTCCTATCGTATTTTCAAAGTTCACTACTAAGTCCTTTCTAGTGGAATTCACCTTTATAACACTAAATCAATCATCAAAATGTCATACATGAATACTCACATATTATAGGCATCGAAATAAATTTTAAATTATTGTTATGCCTCGGTTTTGTGGTCCCGAAACCACATTCCGGCTAGGGTCTATTTTGGGCTGTCACAACTCCCCCTCTTAAGGAATTTTCGTCCCGAAAATCTTACCGTAAATAGGTTTGGATATCGTTCTTTCATAGAGTTCTCGGTCTCCCAAGTAGCTTCTTCTATCCCGTGCTTGAGCCATAACACTTTCACTAGCGGAACCCGCTTGTTTCAGTAACTCTTTCACTTCGTGATAGGATACGAATCGGTTCTTCCTCATAACTCATATTAGCTTGAATTTCAATTTCGATGGACTAATCACGTGCGATGGATCGGATCTATAGCGTCGAAGCATCGAAGCGTGAAAGACATCGTGAACCTTTTGAGTTCGGGGGCAAAATCAGCGATATGCCACCGGACCGACTCGCTCGATATCTTATATGGTCCAATGAACCTCGGGCTCAACTTGCCCTTACGGTAGAACACGAGTATCTTTTTCCAAGGCGATACCTTGAGAAACACTTTATCACCCACGATACTCGATATCCTTACGCTTCAGATCCGCGTCGACTTCGACGATCGGAGGCTATCTTGAGACTTTCACGGATTACTTTCACTTTCTCGCTCAAGATCCCTAATCAAATCCACCGAAAATCTTGCTTTCACCGAGCTCACCCAAAACAATGGCGTCACGGCATTTACGACCATACAAGGCCTCGTAGGGTGCCATCTTAATACTTGATTGAAAGTCTGTTGTTGTAAGCGAATTCAATCAACGGCAAATACCGCTTCCCATGAACCACTAAACTCGAGGACGCAACATCTTAACATATCCTCAAGTATCTGAATTATCCGCTCGGATTGACCATCGATTGGGGGTGAAAGGCGGTCTGAAATGCAACTTGGTACCCAAAGCTTCTTGCAACTTTTTCCAAAATCGCGAGGTAAATCTCGGATCTCTATCCGACACGATAGAAATAGGCACCCGTGTAATCTCACAATCTGAAAGCGTACAATTCCGCTAATTTGTCCATTGAAAAATCCGTGCGTCTGCGGGACAAAGTGGGCCGACTTAGTCAATCGATCTACCACGACCCAAACCGCATCCTTCTTACTTGCGACAATGGCGATCTGGATACAAAGTCCATTGTGACTCGATCCCATTTCCACTCGGGTATCGTGATTGGTGAAGTAATCTCAAGGCACTGATGTTCCGCTTTCACTTGTTGACATATTAGACATCTCAAACAAAGTCGGAGATGTCTTGCTTCATACCATGCCACCAAAACCGACGTTTCAATTCATTGTACATCTTCGTACTCCCGGTAGATTGCCATTCGGCTACAATGGGCTTCATTGAATTATCGAAATGAGTTCAATTCTTTGGGACACAGATGACCTTTGAACCTCAAACAATCGTCATCGTCGATTTGAAACTCCGAGTCCTTGTTCGAACACACGCAGCCGTTTTGCAACCAACTCGTCATCGACTTTCCGAGCTTCTCGAATTTGGTGTGTCAATAATGGTTTGGCTTTCAATTCACCACTAACACACTGTCGGATCGGACGAGACAAGTGCACATTCATCGCTCGTAAAGTGAATAACGATTTACGACTCAAGGCATCCGCAACCATATTCGCCTTTCTCGGTGATAGTCAATGATCACTCATAATCCTTTAATGACTCAAGCCAACGTCTTTGTCGCAGATTTAAGTCTCTTTGGGTCATCAAATATTTGAGACTTTTGTGATCCGAGTATACATGGCACCTTTCACCAAATAAGTAATGTCGCCAAATCTTTAAGGCGAATCGATGGCGGCCAATTCGAGATCATGAGTCGATAATTTTTCTCATGTGGCTTTAATTGCCTCGACGCATAGGCCACAACTCGACCTTCTTGCATTAATCGCAACCTAACCCAAGTAGAGGCGTCGCTATAGATGACAAACTCCTTGGGACTCGGGTTGCACTAGAATTGGGGCTTCAGTCAAATAAGTTTTCGTTGATCGAAACTTTTTGGCATTTCTCAAATCCATTCGAACTTAACATCCTTTTAGAGTAGCTTCGTCATCGGCGTGGCTATCGTTGAAAGCCTTTACAAATCGTCGGTAATAACCTAAGCCCCAAAAGCTCCGAACCTCAGTAATATTTCTGGAGGCTTCCAATTAAGTATGGCTCAAATTTTATTCGAATCGACTCGAATACCGATCTGAATACCACATGACCCAAGAAGCTAACCTCTCTTAACCGAACTCACACTTGTTGAACTTAGCATATAATTGCTTATCCCGTAAAATTTGCGGCACTAACCGCGGTGTTCAAATGTTCGGTCTCATTTCTTGAATAGACCAAGATGTCATCAATGAACACGACTACTGAATCGATCCAAATATGGTCTAAAGATCCGATTCATTAAATCCATAAATCTGCGGGGCATTAGTGAGCCCAAACGGCATCACTAGGAACTCATAGTGACCATATCTCGTTCTGAAGGCAGTCTTGGGCACGTCCGAATCTCGGATTCGCAATTGATAATAGCCCGATCTCAAATCTATTTTCGAGAACACCGAGGCTCCCTTCAGTTGATCGAACAAGTCATCAATACGTGGCAACGGATATTTGTTCTTTATCGTCGCTTTATTAAGCTGACGATAGTCGATCTGAATCGCATGGTTCCATCCTTCTTCTTCACGAACAACACGGCGTACCCCAAGGCGAAAAACTCAGGCGAGCAAAACCTCTATCCACCAATTCTTGCAACTGAGCTTTCAACTCCTTTAATTCCGTTGGTGCCATACGATACGGAGCTATCGAAATTGGAGTGGTACCAGGTACCAATTCGATGCCAAATTCTATTTCCGAACAGGTGGTAAACCCGGCAATTCTTGGGAAAACATCCGGTATTCACAAACCACGGGCACGATTCGGGTTTCTTTTCGATTCCTTGTCATCGAAAGCACGTCGCAAGGTACGCCGCACCCTTTTCTTACATATTTACGGGCCAACATCGGCGATATTACGGTGGCAACCCTTTAAGTCCGTAGACTCAACCCGAATTATTTCATTATTCGCGCACCTCAAATCGATAGTCTTGCTCTTGCAATTTACAACCGCATCGTGCATGGTCAACCAATCCAAACCAAGAATAACGTCGAACTCATCGAGCGGCAAAAGCATCAAGTCCGCCGGAAAACAAGAACCTCGGAACACTAGGGGACTTTTCTTGCACACTTTGTTGACAAGCACGTAATGACCCAAGGGTTTGACACCCGAATTACAAACTCGATGAGACTCAATGGGCAAAGTCTTCTTGGATGCTAAGGTTTCACATATATGAATGAGTAGAACCGGGGTCAATCAAAGCAATCACATTTGTATTGAAAAGAGTGAAAGTACCGTAATAACATCCGGAGAGGCGGCATCCTCGCGTGCGCGTGGCATAAGTCCTAGCGAGAGCACGAGCCTCGATCCGATGGTAGCATCTCTAGATCCTCTCGACCGCCACCGACATTGCCCATATTTCTAGGTGGCCTACCTCGGCGATGGTAGCACCGGGTTTGCACTCGACTTACATTCTGTTCATGCATCCTCGGGCAATCCTTCATAAAGTGGTCGGCCGATCCACACTTATAGCAGGAGCGATCACGAAACCAACAGCTCCCCGAATGCCATTTTCCACAATGTGGACACTCTGCTCTCTCTCGGCGATCATTTCCACCACTGGCGATCGAAGTGACTCGTGTGGTCACAGGGGGTCGATCGCGTCCTCGTCTAGAAAAGCCCGAAACGCCTCTAGACCGGCTCGCATCATCTCGAAATCTCTTGATGCTTGTTGAAGAGACTTTCCGAGGACCTCTTCGAATTCTCCGGTTCCCACATCACTTTTGTTTCTTCTTTCTAAGCTCTTGACTTTACAAGCTCGCTCAACAAGTACTACGAACTCTCGTATCTCGAGAATGCCAACAAACATCCTTATATCATCATTCAGCCCATCCTCGAAGCGTTTACACATAATAGCTTCGGACGAAATGCATTCTCGTGCGTACCGGCTAAGCCTCACAAACTTTCGTTCGTAGTCGGTAACGGACATAGAACCTTGCTTAAGATCAAGAAATTCCCTCCGCTTTTGGTCGATGAATCTCTGACTGATATACTTTTTTCGGAACTCGGTTTGAAAGAATTCCCAAGTCACTTGCTCTCTAGGCACCACAGAAGTCAGAGTACTCCACCAATAGTAGGCGGACTCGCGTAGCAAGGAGATGGTACACTTTAAGCACTCATCGGTGTACAGGATAGCTCATCAAGCACCGGATAGTGTTATCTAACCAAAATTCAGCTCGCTCGGCATCATCATCATCCGTAGCCTTAAATTCAAAGGCCCCATGTTTTCGAATCCTATCGACCGGGGCTTACTTGACCTTATTTGGTCGATCACGGAGGTATTGTAGGTCTGAGGTTGCATTTGTCGGGAATGGAGGTTGTGGAACAGCCGTGTTGGTTCGAATGTATTGATTAAACCATTCGTTCATCACACTATAAAAGGCTTGCCTAGCCTCGTCATTAGGATTGCTGGCCATAGGTTGAGAGTCCGCCGGCTGTCCCTTGCGCGGAGCAGCGCCACACTCTCCACATCATCACCTATCGCTTTCGGTTGGGATTGGGATCCATTGCTATAAACTAGAATGCTGGTGCCGTTTGTTTCTAATGAAACTAGACTCAAAATGGAATCTGTACATATAAGGTATGTCTCCTAGTTCTTTTTGGATAATTTATAGTGAATTTTAAAGTTGCGACGGGAACCCGAAACCATTCTGGCCCTGTCTCACAATAGCTTTAATATCTCTTAACATGTAACTCCTATGACCATTTCGCTTCTTCCATATGAAAATAGACTCATCAAGGTTCATTTACATAGCTTATTCACTATTTAATTCCATTCCTACGAATTTTGGTGATTTTTCACATTCACGTCACTTTATATTTGGCAAGATCTGTTTTTAAGGTAGGTCTTACCTATTTGGTAGTCTCCATGAACCAACTAGTCTTGCCATACATAGGTTCATATATGATCATTTTAACCATGCCAATGGCTGATCATATGACCAACATTCCCATTTCAAGCCATAGCCACATCATGACACCAAATATAAACATACAAACCACAATTATTCTAAGTTCATGTTTCCTTTTGAGCCATTTTCGCATGGCCGTACATACTTACATCACAACATATTTAACAAACACGGGTAGTCCTATACATGCCATCTCAATTTCAACCAAAATTTATACCAAAATGGAGGCTTGATAGTGTGGATGACTTGACTTCAACGATCCCAAATCCGATTGCTTGAGCGAAATCTAGAAAACGAGAGCCAAAGCAACGGGGTTAGCATTTTTTATGCTTAGTAAGTCTCAAGGAATATAATCAACTCTAATTACAGCAATACATTCACATAGCCAAATGCATCATTTCATTAATACACATTCTTACTTCACACTTCATCATTATATAATTTCACAAAATATCAATCAATTCAATAACGAAATTCATTAGTCGATTGAGCGAATGTTGCTCAAACATGTCGACTTTCAATGCACATATAACGTACCTTATCCTTTGGGCTTTTCAAGTGTACTAATTGAATTCATTACAGCAACCAACACTCACCTCCAGCCCAAGATTCTTGAATATAACCGGATATAATCACGTGCACAAATGCCTTGGTCTTAGCCGGATAGAATATCTCGCATCGAATGCCTTGGTCTTAGCTCGGATGTAGCCACTAGCACAATTGCCTTGGTCTTAACCGGATATAATTTCAACATAATTGTCTTGAGGATTTAGCCCGGATATCATTCAATTTCCCATGAACACATACATCAATTATCATTGGACATACATAATTCATTTTCGTTACTAAGGCTCAAACGCAATTATAGTCACAAGCATATTCGCCGGGACTTAGCCCGGGTAGAATTCAAATACTCATGCATACATAATCAATAATCAATACACATCCATACTTTATTTCACACAATTCAAGTAGGGTCACTTCTTGAGGACTTACCTCGGATGTTGTCGAACGGCTTTTTCGGCTATTCGATCACCTTTTCCTTCCCCTTGTCCAATTGTGGCCCTCTTAGCTCTTGAGCTAATTCAAACAAATTCAATTTATTAAAACCTCATTGTGCTAGCTTATGGCCGAATATGACAAGGAGTTTAAATGGTCATATGGCCACCCTTTAGCTTGAATACACAATGGTCATGCACATTTTATACTACATCAAGCAATTCAATACAATTTATTCGAGCATCAAGGAAATGCTAAGGCCTTCAATAGGCTACCCAAGGCGAATATTCATGTACATGTTGAGGTCAATTTTGCACTTAATACCTCACAAAAACAGCATGCAATTTACTAATTAATGCTTTGCACATTGTATTAAAACTTATAATATAGCATCAAGCACTTATATGTGTGCTAGGTCAATTGTGCTTGCAATTTCACAAGCATTCTTCACATCTTCTTCTTTAAACCAATATATTCATCACTTAGTTCATAACCAAAACATAATGTGCAATCATATATATGCATATATGAGCATGGCCGAATTTCAAGGTGTCCATAGCCATCCAAAACACAAATTTTAACTAACATGCAAGAAGCATGAATCATGCTCAAGAATGCATCATGGCCGAATATGACAATCATGCTCCTTTTCAACTTCAATCATGATAAAACAAAAAAAAAGCTCAAAATCTTACTCATGAGTAGAAAATCCATCATTGCATGCATCATCATCAAGCTTCACACTTAGCATGCAATGGCTTTATCACCATAACAACTTTGGCCAAATGTCATTTCCATGGCATAACAAAGATTTGAGCCATGGCTAACATGCACATCAAATTAGCAACCAAAACATGCATGAAACTCCCAACACAACCTCATACATACCTTACTCTAGATGCAAATTTAGCCAAATCACCTTCTAGATCTCTTCTAAACAAAGGAAATGAAGCAAAAATCCCTTCTTCCTCTTAGTATTTTTTTGGCCAAAAAGGGAGAGAGCAAGCATGAACAAATTTTTTTTTGTTTTTGTTTTTTTTCTTCTTGGTTGCACTGACAATGGGGTATGCTACTCTCTCACACACATTTTTTTCATTCTTTTCTTACCCATGCCTATTTGTTTACTATTTCTCCCTAATGCCCAACAAAACATGTTTCATGACATGTTTAACCCATATCTCTTTGTCATGGCTGGCCATCACTTGTAAAAAGGGGGAATTTGACATGCAAGTCCATTATTTTGCATGCATGCTTTAATTAGTCATCACCCCTTTCCCTATCGTATTTTCAAAGTTCACTACTAAGTCCTTTCTAGTGGAATTCACCTTTATAACACTAAATCAATCATAAAAAATGTCATACATGAATACTCACATATTATAGGCATCGAAATAAATTTTAAATTATTGTTATGCCTCGGTTTTGTGGTCCCAAAGCCACATTCCGGCTAGGGTCTATTTTGGGCTGTCACAAAATTCTAAGGAAGAAGGAAGGAATTCTTGTTTCATGTTGGTTTGGAAGAGGTTTAGGAGGAGGTTTGGCCATACTTGTACCTAGATTAAGGTAAGTTTGATGTTTTGCCATGAGATTCATGTATATTTTAGTAGTTAGCTTGAGTTCTAACTAGCCATGGTTCAAATCCTTACTATGTCATGGAGATGATATTCGGCTAAGGTGAGGTTGTGTTGATATCATTTGCATGCTAAAAGTGAAGCTTTGTAATGGTGCATGTGATGGTGGATTGATGATTATTGAATATTCTTTTTAGCACTTTTGAGTGAGAGTTTGATAGATACCATGAGGTTAAACTTCATGACATTGTAAGCTTGTAAGTTGGATGATGAAGTTCATGCTTTGTGAAGGTAAATGGGGTAGAAAGAGCATTCGGCCATAATGAAATATATGAGGTAGTCATAGTCATCCTTATGATTCGGCCCTTGCACCTATATGTATATATGTTTGCACATGATGTATTGGCATGACATATATACTATTTCAAGGTATATATTTACTTGTGATGATGTTTGGTTATGAAGTACATGAGAGATGTGTATTGAGCTACAATATGTAATCGTTAGTTAGTAAAATGTATGCTGTTTTGTGTGGTATTAAGTGTATAATTGGCCTCAACATGGACATGCATATTCGGCCACATGAAGGGGGTTGGTGTGCATGCATTCGGTTAGAGGCAAGCATATCGATGCCTATTCTTGGCTTGGAAAATTCGGCTAAGGAGAGTACTAACTAATGTGTTGAATTCGATTCGTGATTTCGTACATGTGACTCTAATGTCTAATGTATATAAGGGCTAAGTACCTTGAGCTTCACTTTGATGTTTGAATGAATTGTATTGAATTGTTTGTTGTGATTAAAAATTGTGCATGACCATTGTGTATTTGAGCTAAAGGATGGCCATATGACCATTTAAACTCCTTGTCATATTCGCCATAAGCTATCATAATGAGATTTTAATAAGTTAAATTTGTGTGAATTAGCTCAAGAGCTTAGAGGACCACAGTTGGATAACGGAAAGGAAAAAGTGATCGAATAGCCATTTAAATCGCTCGACAACATCCAAGGTAAGTCTTGAGTAATGACCCTACTTGAATTATATTGAAATCATGCTCCTTGTGTGTGGCTATTGAGCCAAATTGTAAAGGTTTGATAAATATTTTGTGTTTGAGCCTTAGTAACGAAAATGAAATATGGATGTGTCGTGATTATTGATATATGTGTACATGAGCATTTGAATGATACCCGGCTAAGTCCCAAGGCATTTATGCTAGTGATTATATCCGGGCTAAGACCAAGGCATTCGTGAAGTTGTTATATCCGGCTAAGACCAAGGCAATTGTGCAAGTTACCAAATCCGGGTTAAGACCAAGGCAATTGTGCTTGTGGTTATATCCGGTTGAATCCAAGGTACGTGACTCGGAAATGAGCAATCTTGCTGTAAAAATTTTAGTTTATACACTTGTGAAAATTCCAGCAATGAGGTATGTTCAGATGTGCTTGAATTAGTTGAGCCCTTACAAGTAAGTACTCGCTCGGTTGATAAACGAGCTACCGCCTTTAGCTAAGTTGTTCTTTTGTGTATAAACATAAGGGTCGGTAATGTGAAGTAAGTATGATTATGAGAATGTGTATTAATAAAGTGATTCATTTAGTTATGTAAATGTAATACTTTAGTCAAAGCTGATTTCATTATTTGAGACTTACTAAGCATTAAAATGCTTACCCGTTGCTTTGGCTCTCTGCTTTATAGATTTTGCTCGTTAGCTATCGGATTCGGGATCATCGAAGTCGAAGTCATCCACACTATCAAAGCCCCCATTTTGGTACAATTTTGGTTGAACTTTGAAATGGCATGTATAGGACTACCCTTACATTGTAGGTCGTGTACCTTTCGGTTTTGTGTAAACTTGGATAGCCATGCGAAAATGGCTTATATAATTTTAGCATAGTACTATAATCGTTTGTATGTTGATCATTATGAGGTATGGAATTGTTTTGAAACGATTATCCATTGGAATGGTTAATCATGATCACACTTTGTGCTATGTATGCAAAAAGGGCCAATTGAATCATGGAAATCATGAAATAGGTAAAGCCTACCTTAAAGGCAGATGCTGACAGCAGCAGTGATGTGGATGTGAAAAATCACTAAAAATATTAGGAATGGTATTAAATAGTGAATAAATTATGTAAATGAACCTTGATGAATCTACTTTCATATGGAAGAAACAAAACGGTCATATGAGTTATATGTTAAGAGATATTAAAGTTCTCGTGAAACAGGGCCAGAACGGTTTCTGGATCCCTGTTCCGACTTTAGAAATTCATTTTAAATTAACCAGAGATAATTAGGAGTCATGCCATATATTTATAGATTCCTCTCTGAGTCTAGTTTCTATAGAAACAAACGGCATCAGTATTGAATCCCTATACAGGGAGATATCCAATTCGAAATGCGTGAAGGTCAGTGTAGTCGAACCCTGGATTATGGGAGACTTTAACTAATAAACTGTACTAATTGGCCTGACCAAAAATTCTAGAAAAAAGTATGTTCATGGAATTATGAGTCTAGTTTCAGGTAAAATTTACGAAACTGGTTTTCGAGCTTTAAAACTTAAGATATGATTTTTAAGGAGACAGTGACGCAGTAACCAGCTAGTCTGGAAAAAATTTTTTTTTAGGACTGTGAAAACAATTAAGTTAAGTCTGTGTGCACCTTGTGTTCGACTCCGGTAACGGACTCGGGTACGGGGTGTTACAATTTTATTGGTATCAGAGCTACGGTTTAGTCGATTCTAGGACTACCGTAATACGTTTGGGTCTAGCTATACATGCCATTATGTGATTAATTGATAGTGTGGTGATTTACATTTGAATTTGTGTTTATAGTAATGGATCCCGATCCCAACCGAGCAATAGTTGATGATGTGGAGAGTGTGGCGCTGCTCCCAAGACAAGGGACAGCCCATGGACTCTCGACCTGTTGCTAGCAATCCGAATGATGAGGTTAGGCAAGCTTTCTATAGCGTGATGAATGATTGGTTCAACCAATACATTCGAACTAACACTACTGCTCCACAACCTCCATTCCCGACTAATACGACCCCGCACCTACAATGCCTCCGTAATCGACTAAATAAGGTCCAATAAGCCCCAGTTGATGTAATCCAAAACATGGGGCTACTGAATTTAAAGCTACGGATAGCGACGATGCGAAGCAAGCTGAATTTTGGTTGGACAACATTATCCGGCACTCGATGAGCTATCTTGTACACCGATGAATGCCTAAAGTGTACTATCTCCTTGCTACGTGATTACGCCTACTATTGGTGGAGTACTCGACTTACATTGTGCCACGAGAGCAAGTAACTTGGGAGTTTTCCAAACGAGTTTGGAAAAAGTATATCGATCGAGATTTATGGATCAAAACGGAAGGAATTTCTTGAACTTAAACAAGGTTCCATGTCGATTCGACTATGAACAAAAATTTGTGAGGCTTAGCCAAGACGCTGAGAATGCATTTCTTCGAAGGCATGATGTAAACGCTTGAAGATGGACTGAATGATGATATAAAACGTATGTTGGCATTTTGGAAATCAGAGTTTGTGGCTCTTGTCGAGCGGCGTGCAAAGCCGAGGAGCTCGAGATGGAGAAAAGAAAAGTGAAGTGGGAGCAAGGGAGTTTCAGTAAGAGGTCTTGAAGCCCTTCCCACATCATCAAAGAAATTCGAGAGATGGCTTAGGCGGTCTAGAGACACTTCGGGCTTTTCTAGACGAGATCGCGATCGACCCCTGTGACCACACGAGTCACTTCGATCGCCAATGGTGGAAATGATCGTCGAGAGAGAGCCGAGTGCCGATGTTGTGGCAAATGGCATTCTCGAAGTTGTAGATTCCGTGACCGCTCTGTTACAAGTGCGGAGGCGATTGATCACTTCATTAAAGATTGCCCAAGGTTGTCGAATGAATGTAGATCGAGTGGGAAGCCGGACGCTACCACCGCCGAGGTAGACCATCTAGAAATACGGGCAATGCTAGTGGTGGTCGAGAGGATCTAGAGATGCTACGACCAGATCCGAGGCTCAAGGCCTGCTAGGGCTTATGCTATACGCCGCGCGCGAGGATGCTTCCTCGCCGGATGTTATTACGGTACTTTCACTCTCTTTGATACTAATGTGGTTACTTTGATTGACCCCGGTTCTACTCATTCTTATATATGAGAAGCGTTAGCATCCAAAGAAGACTTTACCTATTGAGTCTCTCGAGTTCGTAATTCGGTGTCAAATCCTTGGGTCGTTACGTGCTTGTTGACAAAGTGTGTAAGAAATGTCCCTAATAATTTGAGGTTCCTGTTTTCCGGCGGACTTGATGCTTTTGCCGTTCGATGAATTTGATGTTATTCTTGGGTTGGATTGGTTGACCGTACATGATGCGGTTGTGAATTGCAAAAGCAAAACTATTGATTTGAGGTGCAAATAACGAGATGATCCGAGTTGAATCTACGGACTTGAAGGGTTGCCACCGTAATATCATCAATGTTGGCCCGTAAGTATGTAAGAAAGGGTGCGAAGCATACCTTGCGTATGTACTTGATGATAAGGAGTTAGAAATAAAACCCGAATCTGTCTTGGTGGTTTGTGAATACCGGATGTTTTCTCGAAGAATTACCGGGTTTGCCACTTGTTCGGAGATAGAGTTTGGTATTGAGCTTGTACAGGACCACACCGATTTCGATAGCTCCGTGATCGTATGGCACCAACTAATTAAAGGAGTTGAAAGCTCGGTTGCAAGAGTTGGTGGATAGAGGTTTTGCTCGCCTGAGTTTTTCACCTTGGGGTGCACCGGTGTTGTTTGTGAAAAGAAGGACGGAACCATGAGGTTGTGCATCGACTATCGTCGACAATAAAGTGACAATAAAGAACAAATATCCGTTATCAGCGTATCGATGATTTGTTCGATCAACTGAAGGAGCCTCGGTGTTCTCAAAAATAGATTTGAGATCGGGCTATTATCGATTCTATGAATCCGAGATTCGTATATACCCAAAACCGCCTTGAGCGAGATATGGTCACTACGAGTTCTTAGTGATGCCGTTTGGGCTCACTAATGCCCTACGGTATTTATGGATTTGATGAATCGGATCTTCGAGACGTATTTGGATCGGTTCGTAGTGGTGTTCATTGACGACATCTTGGTCTATTCAAGAGATGAGACCGAACATGCGGAGCACCTGAGATTAGTGTTGCAAATTTTACGGGATAAGCAGTTATACGCTAAGTTCAGCAAGTGTGAGTTCTGGTTAAGAGAGGTTAGCTTCTTGGGTCATGTGGTATCTGCATCGGGTATTCGAGTCGACCCGAGTAAAATTTCAGCCATACTTAATTGGAAGCCTCCGAGAAATATTACTGAGGTTCGGAGCTTTTTGGGACTTGCCGGTTACTACCGACGGTTTGTAAAAGGATTCTCGATGATAGCCACACCCATGACGTAAACCGCTTGAAAAGATGTCAAGTTTGAATGGACGGAAAAGTGTCGAAAAGTTTCGATCAATTGAAAACTCATTTGACTAAGCTCCAAATTAGTGCAGCCGAATCGGCAAAGAGTTTGTCATCTATAGTGACGCCTCCCTACTTGGGTTAGGTTGCGTATTGATGCAAGAAGGTCGAGTTGTGGCCTATCGCGTCGAGACAATTAAAGCCACATGAGAAAAATTATCCCACCCATGATCTCGAATTGGTCGCCATCGTATTCGCCTTAAAGATATGGCGACATTACTTATTTGGTGAGAAGTGCCATGTGTTTCGGATCACAAAAGTCTCAAATATTTGATGACTCAAAGAGACTTAAATCTGCGACAAAGACGTTGGCGGTTGTTAAAAGATTATGAGCTTGTTATTGATTATCACCCGAAAGGCTAATATGGTTGCGGACGCCTTAAGCCGAAATCACTTTGCTTGCTTTATTGACGATGAATGTACACTTGTCCATTCTACCCGACAATGTGTTAGTAGCCAAATTAAAGGCCAAACCATTATTGACTCATCAAATTCGTGAAGCTCGAAAGTTGACGATGAGTTGGTTGCAAAACGGGCCGAGTGTGTTCCAACAAGGAATTGGAGTTTCAAATTGATGATGACGATTGTTTGAGGTTCGAAGTCGTCTGTGTTTCCAAAGAACTCGAACTTATTTTGATAATTCGAACGAAGCCCATTGTAGCCGAATGGCAATCCACCCGGGAGTACGAAAATGTACAACGATTTGAAACGTCGGTTTTGGTGGCATGGTATGAAACGAGACATCTCCGACTTTGTTTGAGATGTTTAATATGTCAACAAGTGAAAGCGAACATCAAGTGCCTTCAGGGTTACTTTAGCCGATCACGATACCCGAGTGGAAATGGGATCGAGTCACAATGGACTTTGTGTCCGGACTGCCATTGTCAGCAAGCAAGAAGGATGCGATTTGGGTTGTTGTTGATAGATGACTAAGTCGTCTCACTTTATCCCGTCACGGATTTTTCATTGGATAAACTAGCTGAATTGTACGTTTCTCAGATTGTGAGATTACACGGGGTACCGATTTCTGTTGTGTCGGATAGAGATCCAAGGTCCACCTCGCGATTTTGGAAGAAATTGCAAGAAGCTTTGGGTACCAAGTTGCATTTCAAAGACCGCTTTTCACCCCCAAACCGATGGTCAATTCGAGCGGATAATTCAGATACTTGAGGATATGTTGAGATGTTGCATCCTCGAGTTCGATGGTTCATGGAAACGATTTACCTTTGATTGAATTCGCTTACAACAATAGTTTCCAATCAAGTATTAAGATGGCGCTTTACGAGGCCTTGTACGGCGTAAATGCCGTACACCATTGTTTTGGACCGAGCTCGGTGAAAGCAAAATTTTCGAGTGGATTTGATTAAAGATGTTGAACAAAAGTAAAAGTAATCCATGAAAATCAAGATAGCCTCCGATCGTCGAAAGTCGACGCGGATCTGAACGAAAAGACATTGAGTATCGTGGGAGATAAAGTGTTTCTTAAAGTTTCGCCTTGGAAAAAGATACTCGATTTGGGCGCAAGGGCAAATTGAGTCCGAGGTTCATCGGGCCATATGAGATATCCGAACGAGTTGGTCCAGTTGCGTATCGTTTGATTTTGACCCTGAACTTGAAAAGATTCACGACGTCTTTCATGTTTCGATGCTTCGACGCTATAGATCTGATCCGTCGCACGTAATTAGTCTATCAGAGGTTGAAATTCAAGCCGATATGAGTTATGAAGAAGAACCGATTCGTATCCTAGCTCGTGAAGTGAAGGAGTTGCGAAACAAAAGGGTTCCGTTAGTAAAAGTGTTATGGCTCAAACACGGATGGAAGAAGCTACTTGGGAACACGAGAACTCTATGAAAGAGCGCTACCCAAACCTATTTACCGTAAGATTTTCGGGACGAAAATTTCTTAAGTGGGGAGAGTTGTGACACCTTTAAACGCCCTAGTCGGAATGTGGTTTCGGACCACAAAACCGAGGCATAAAATAATTTGATATTTATTTTGATGCCTATAATATGTGTTAACTCATGTGTGACATTTTGATGCTTTAATTTAGAGTTATAAATGTGAATTTCACTAGAAAGGACCTAATAGTAAACTTTAATGTAATGAGGGGGAAATGTGTGATGACTAGTTGATCATGCATGCAAAAATGAGGGGTTTGCATGTCAATTTCCCCTTTTATTAGCTAATGGCCGCCCATGACAAAGGAGGATGGGCAAAACATGTCATAGACATGTTTTGTTGGTGCATCATGGGTGAAAAAAAAATATAGATTAATGAGTATGGGTAATAAAGAATGAAAAAAAAAAAGAGAAAAAAATGGTCTCATGCATGCCCATTGCCGTGAGTTGTGGAGAAAGAAAGAAGAAATTTTGTTCATCATTTTTCATTTCCTTTGGGCTGAAAATTCTAAGGAAGAAGGAAGGAATTCTTGTTTCATGTTGGTTTGGAAGAGGTTTAGTAGGAGGTTTGGCCATACTTGTACCTAGATTAAGGTAAGTTTGATGTTTTGCCATGAGATTCATGTATATTTTAGTAGTTAGCTTGAGTTCTAACTAGCCATGGTTCAAATCCTTACTATGTCATGGAGATGATATTCGGCTAAGGTGAGGTTGTGTTGATATCATTTGCATGCTAAAAGTGAAGCTTCGTAATGGTGCATGTGATGGTGGATTGATGATTATTGAATATTCTTTTTAGCACTTTTGAGTGAGAGTTTGATAGATACCATGAGGTTAAACTTCATGACATTGTAAGCTTGTAAGTTGGATGATGAAGTTCATGCTTTGTGAAGGTAAATGGGGTAGAAGGAGCATTCGGCCATAATGAAAATATATGAGGTAGTCATAGTCATCCTTATGATTCGGCCCTTGCACCTATATGTATATATGTTTGCACATGATGTATTGGCATGACATATATACTATTTCAAGGTATATATTTGCTTGTGATGATGTTTCGATTATGAAGTACATGAGAGATGTGTATTGAGCTACAATATGTAATGCGTTAGTTAGTAAAATGTATGCTGTTTTTGTGTGGTATTAAGTGTATAATTGGCCTCAACATGGACATGCATATTCGCCACATGAAGGGGGGTTGGTGTGCATGCATTCGGTTAGAGGCAAGCATATCGATGCCTATTCTTGGCTTGGAAAATTGGCTAAGGAGAGTACTAACTAATGTGTTGAATTCGATTCGTGATTTCGTACACATGTGACTCTAATGTCTAATGTATATAAGGGCTAAGTACCTTGAGCTTCACTTTGATGTTTGAATGAATTGTATTGAATTGTTTGTTGTGATTAAAAATTGTGCATGACCATTGTGTATTTGAGCTAAAGGATGGCCATATGACCATTTAAACTCCTTGTCATATTCGCCATAAGCTATCATAATGAGATTTTAATAAGTTAAATTTGTGTGAATTAGCTCAAGAGCTTAGAGGACCACAGTTGGATAAGGGAAAGGAAAAAGTGATCGAATAGTCATTTAAATCGCTCGACAACATCCAAGGTAAGACTTGAGTAATGACCCTACTTGAATTATATTGAAATCATGCTCCTTGTGTGTGGCTATTGAGCCGAAATTGTAAAGGTTTGATAAATATTTTGTGTTTGAGCCTTAGTAACGAAAATGAAATATGGATGTGTCGTGATTATTGATATATGTGTACATGAGCATTTGAATGATACCCGGCTAAGTCCCAAGGCATTTATGCTAGTGATTATATCCGGCTAAGACCAAGGCATTCGTATGAGTTGTTATATCCGGCTAAGACCAAGGCAATTGTGCAAGTTACCAAATCCGGGTTAAGACCAAGGCAATTGTGCTTGTGGTTATATCCGGTTGAATCCAGGTACGTGACTTCGAAATGAGCAATCTTGCTGTAAAAATTTTAGTTTATACACTTGTGAAAATTCCAGCAATGAGGTATGTTCAGATGTGCTTGAATTAGTTGAGCCCTTACAAGTAAGTACTCGCGATTGATAAACGAGCTACCGGCCTTTGGCTAAGTTGTTCTTTTGTGTATAAACATAAGGGTCGGTAATGTGAAGTAAGTATGATTATGAGAATGTGTATTAATAAAGTGATTCATTTAGTTATGTAAATGTAATACTTTAGTCAAAGCTGATTTCATTATTTGAGACTTACTAAGCATTAAAATGCTTACCCCGTTGCTTTGGCTCTCTGTTTTATAGATTTTGCTCGTTAGCTATCGGATTCGGGATCATCGAAGTCGAAGTCATCCACACTATCAAAGCCCCCATTTTGGTACAATTTTGGTTGAACTTTGAAATGGCATGTATAGGACTACCCTTACATTGTAGGTCGTGTACCTTTCGGTTTTGTGTAAACTTGGATAGCCATGCGAAAATGGCTTATATAATGCTTAGCATAGTACTATAATCGTTTGTATGTTGATCATTATGAGGTATGGAATTTTTTGAAACGATTAGCCATTGGAATGGTTAATCATGATCACACTTTGTGCTATGTATGCAAAAAGGGCCAATTGAATCATGGAAATCATGAAATAGGTAAAGCCTACCTTAAAGGCAGATGCTGACAGCAGCAGTGATGTGGATGTGAAAAATCACTAAAAATATTAGGAATGGTATTAAATAGTGAATAAATTATGTAAATGAACCTTGATGAATCTACTTTCATATGGAAGAAACGAAACGGTCATATGAGTTATATGTTAAGAGATATTAAAGTTCTCGTGAAACAGGGCCAGAACGGTTTCTGGATCCCCTGTTCCGACTTTAGAAATTCATTTTAAATTAACCAGAGATAATTAGGAGTCATGCCATATATTTATAGATTCCTCTCTGAGTCTAGTTTCTATAGAAACAAACGGCATCAGTATTGAATCCCTATACAGGGAGATATCCAATTCGTAATGCGTGAAGGTCAGTGTAGTCGAACCCTGGATTATGGGAGACTTTAACTAATAAACTGTACTAATTGGCCTGACCAAAAATTCTAGAAAAAAATATGTTCATGGAATTATGAGTCTAGTTTCAGGTAAAATTTACGAAACTGGTTTTCGAGCTTTAAAACTTAAGATATGATTTTTAAGGAGACAGTGACGCAGTAACCAGCTAGTCTGGAAAAAATTTTTTTTTAGGACTGTGAAAACAATTAAGTTAAGTCTGTGTGCACCTTGTGTTCGACTCCGGTAACGGACTCGGGTACGGGGTGTTACAATTTTATTGGTATCAGAGCTACGGTTTAGTCGATTCTAGGACTACCGTAATACGTTTGGGTCTAGCTATACATGCCATTATGTGATTAATTGATAGTGTGGTGATTTCTGACATTTGAATTTGTGTTTATAGTAATGGATCCCGATCCCAACCGAGCAATAGTTGATGATGTGGAGAGTGTGGCGCCTGCTCCCGCACAAGGGACAGCCCCGGCGGACTCTCGACCTGTTGCTAGCAATCCGAATGATGAGGTTAGGCAAGCTTTCTATAGCGTGATGAATGATTGGTTCAACCAATACATTCGAACTAACACGGCTGTTCCACAACCTCCATTCCCGACTAATACGACCCCCGCACCTACAATGCCTCTGGTAACTGACTAAATAAGGTCCAATAAGCCCCCAGCTGATGAATCCGAAAACATGGGGCTATCAATTTAAAGCTACGGATAGCGGCGATGCCGAGCAAGCTGAATTTTGGTTGGACAACACTATCCGGCACTCGATGAGCTATCTTGTACACCGATGAATGCCTAAAGTGTACTATCTCCTTGCTACGTGATTACGCCTACTATTGGTGGAGTACTCGACTTACATTGTGCCACGAGAGCAAGTAACTTGGGAGTTTTTCCAAACCGAGTTTGAGAAAAAGTATATCACCGAGATTTATGGATCAAAACGGAAGGAATTTCTTGAACTTAAACAAGGTTCCATGTCGATTCATCGACTATGAACAAAATTTGTGAGGCTTAGCCAAGACGCGAGAATGCATTTCTTCGTAAGGTGTGATGTAAACGCTCAAGATGGACCTGAATGATGATATAAAACCGTATGTTGGCATTTTGGAAATCAGAGTTTGTGGCTCTTGTCGAGCGAGCGTGCAAAGCCGAGGAGCTCAAGATGGAGAAAAGAAAAGTGAAGTGGGAGCAAGGGAGTTTCAGAAGAGGTCTTGAAGCCCTTCCCACGATCATCAAAGAAATTGAGAGATGGCTTAGGCCGGTCTAGAGACACTTGGGCTTTTCTAGACGAGATCGCGATCGACCCCGTGACCACACGAGTCACTTGATCGCCATGGTGGAAATGATCGTCGAGAGAGAGCGAGTGCCGATTGTGGCAAATGGCATTCGAAGTTGTAGATTCCGTGACCGCTCTGTTACAAGTGCGGAGCAGTTGATCACTTCATTAAAGATTGCCCAAGGTTGTCTGAACAGAATGTAGATCAGAGTGGGAAACCGGACGCTACCACTGCTCGAAGTAGACCATCTAGAAATACGGGCAATGCTAGTGGTGGTCAGAGAGGATCTAGAGATGCTACGACCAGATCTGAGGCTCGCGCTCCTGCTAGGGCTTATGCTATACGCGCACGCGAGGATGCTTCCTCGCCAGATGTTATTACGGGTACTTTCACTCTCTTTGATACTAATGTGGTTACTTTGATTGACCCTGGTTCTACTCATTCTTATATATGAGAAACGTTAGCATCCAGTAAGACTTTACCTATTGAGTCTACTGAGTTCGTAATTCGGGTGTCAAATCCCTTGGGTCGTTACGTGCTTGTTGACAAAGTGTGTAAGAAATGTCCCCTAATAATTCGAGGTTCCTGTTTTCCGGCGGACTTGATGCTTTTGTCGTTCGATGAATTTGATGTTATTCTTGGGTTGGATTGGTTGACCGTACATGATGCGGTTGTGAATTGCAAAAGCAAAACTATTGATTTGAGGTGCGCAAATAACGAGATGATCCGAGTTGAATCTACGGACTTGAAGGGTTGCCACCGTAATATCATCAATGTTGGCCCGTAGTATGTAAGAAAGGGTGCGAAGCATACCTTGCGTATGTACTTGATGATAAGGAGTTAGAAATAAAACCGAATCTGCTTGGGTGGTTTGTGAATACCGGATGTTTTCTCGAAGAATTACCGGGTTTGCCACTTGTTCGGAGATAGAGTTTGGTATTGAGCTTGTACAGGACCACACCGATTTCGATAGCTCCGTATCGTATGGCACCAACGGAATTAAAGGAGTTGAAAGCTCGGTTGCAAGAGTTGGTGGATAGAGGTTTTGCTTTCGCCGAGTTTTTCACCTTGGGGTGCACCGGTGTTGTTTGTGAAAAGAAGGACGGAACCATGAGGTTGTGCATCGACTATCGTCGACAATAAAGTGACAATAAAGAACAAATATCCGTTATCACAGTATCGATGATTTGTTCGATCAACTGAAGGGAGCCTCGGTGTTCTCAAAATAGATTTGAGATCGGGCTATTATCGATTCTTGAATCCGAGATTCAGATATACCCAAAACCGCCTTGAGCGAGATATGGTCACTCGAGTTCTTAGTGATGCCGTTTGGGCTCACTAATGCCCTCGCGGTATTTATGGATTTGATGAATCGGATCTTCGCACCGTATTTGGATCGGTTCGTAGTGGTGTTCATTGGCGACATCTTGGTCTATTCAAGAGATGAGACCAAACATGCGAGCACACGAGATTAGTGTTGCAAATTTTACGGGATAGCGATTATACGCTAAGTTCAACAAGTGTGAGTTACGGTTAAGAGAGGTTAGCTTCTTGGGTCATGTGGTATCTGCATCGGTATTCGAGTCGACCGAGTAAAATTTCAGCCATACTTAACTGGAAGCCTCGAGAAATATTACCGAGGTTCGAGCTTTTTGGGACTTGCTTACATTACCGACGGTTTGTAAAAGGATTCTCGATGATAGCCACACCCATGACTTAAACCGCTTGTAAAGATGTCAAGTTTGAATGGACGGAAAAGTGTCGAAAAGTTTCGATCAATTGAAAACTCATTTGACTAAGCTCCAGATATTAGTGCAGCCCGAATCGGCAAAGAGTTTGTCATCTATAGTGACGCCTCCTACTTGGGTTAGGTTGCGTATTGATGCAAGAAGGTCGAGTTGTGGCCTATGCGTCGAGACAATTAAAGCCACATGAGAAAAATTATCCGACCCATGATCTCGAATTGGCTGCCATCGTATTCGCCTTAAAGATATGGCGACATTACTTATTTGGTGAGAAGTGCCATGTGTATTCGGATCACAAAAGTCTCAAATATTTGATGACTCAAAGAGACTTAAATCTGCGACAAAGACGTTGGCAGTTGTTAAAAGATTATGAGCTTGTTATTGATTATCACCCGGGAAAGGCTAATATGGTTGCGGACGCCTTAAGCCGGAAATCACTGTTTGCTTTACGAGCGATGAATGTACACTTGTCCATTCTACCCGACAATGTGTTAGTAGCCAAATTAAAGGCCAAACCATTATTGACTCATCAAATTCGTGAAGCTCAGAAAGTTGACGATGAGTTGGTTGCAAAACGGGCTGAGTGTGTTCCGAACAAGGAATTGGAGTTTCAAATTGATGATGACGATTGTTTGAGGTTCAGAAGTCGTCTGTGTGTTCCAAAGAACTCGAACTTATTTTGATAATTCTGAACGAAGCCCATTGTAGCCGAATGGCAATCCACCCGGGGAGTACGAAAATGTACAACGATTTGAAACGTCGGTTTTGGTGGCATGGTATGAAACGAGACATCTCCGACTTTGTTTCGAGATGTTTAATATGTCAACAAGTGAAAGCGGAACATCAAGTGCCTTCAGGGTTACTTTAGCCGATCACGATACCCGAGTGGAAATGGGATCGAGTCACAATGGACTTTGTGTCCGGACTGCCATTGTCAGCAAGCAAGAAGGATGCGATTTGGGTTGTTGTTGATAGACTGACTAAGTCGTCTCACTTTATCCCCGTGCGCACGGATTTTCATTGGATAAACTAGCTGAATTATACGTTTCTCAGATTGTGAGATTACACGGGTACCGATTTACAGGTGTTGGATAGAGATCCAAGGTCCACCTCGCGATTTTGGAAGAAATTGCAAGAAGCTTTGGGTACCAAGTTGCATTTCAAAGACCGCCTTTCACCCCCAAACCGATGGTCAATTCGAGCGGATAATTCGGATACTTGAGGATATGTTGAGATGTTGCATCCTCGAGTTCGATGGTTCATGGGAACAGATTTACCTTTGATTGAATTCGCCACAACAATAGTTTCCAATCAAGTATTAAGATGGCGCCTTACGAGGCCTTGTACGAGGCGTAAATGCCGTACACCATTGTTTTGGACCGAGCTCGGTGAAAGCAAAATTTTGAGTGGATTTGATTAAAGATCTTTGAACAAAAGTAAAAGTAATCCATGAAAATCGAAGATAGCCTCCGATCGTCGAAGTCGTGCGCGGATCTGAAGCGAAAAGACATTGAGTATCGGTGGGAGATAAAGTGTTTCTTAAAGTTTCGCCTTGGAAAAAGATACTCAGATTTGGGCGCAAGGGCAAATTGAGTCCGAGGTTCATCGGGCCATATGAGATATCCGAACGAGTTGGTCCAGTTGCGTATCGTTTGATTTTGCCCCCTGAACTTGAAAAGATTCACAACGTCTTTCATGTTTCGATGCTTCGACGCTATAGATCTGATCCGTCGCACGTAATTAGTCTATCAGAGGTTGAAATTCAAGCCGATATGAGTTATGAAGAAGAACCGATTCGTATCCTAGCTCGTGAAGTGAAGGAGTTGCGAAACAAAAGGGTTCCGTTAGTAAAAGTGTTATGGCTCAAACACGGGATGGAAGAAGCTACTTGGGAACACGAGAACTCTATGAAAGAGCGTTACCCAAACCTATTTACCGGTAAGATTTTCGGGGACGAAAATTTCTTAAGTGGGGGAGAGTTGTGACAGCCTTAAAACGACCCTAGTCGGAATGTGGTTTCGGGACCACAAAACCGAGGCATAAAAATAATTTGATATTTATTTTGATGCCTATAATATGTGTTAACTCATGTGTGACATTTTTGATGCTTTAATTTAGAGTTATAAATGTGAATTTCACTAGAAAGGACCTAATAGTAAACTTTAACAGAATGAGGGGGGAAATGTGTGATGACTAGTTGATCATGCATGCAAAAATGAGGGGTTTGCATGTCAATTTCCCCTTTTATTAGCTAATGGCCGCCCATGACAAAGGAGGATGGGCAAAACATGTCATAGACATGTTTTGTTGGTGCATCATGGGTGAAAAAAAATATAGATTAATGAGTATGGGTAATAAAGAATGAAAAAAAAAGAGAAAAAATGGTCTCATGCATGCCCATTGCCGTGAGTTGTGGAGAAAGAAAGAAGAAATTTTGTTCATCATTTTCATTTCCTTTGGGCTGAAAATTCTAAGGAAGAAGGAAGGAATTCTTGTTTCATGTTGGTTTGGAAGAGGTTTAGTAGGAGGTTTGGCCATACTTGTACCTAGATTAAGGTAAGTTTGATGTTTTGCCATGAGATTCATGTATATTTTAGTAGTTAGCTTGAGTTCTAACTAGCCATGGTTCAAATCCTTACTATGTCATGGAGATGATATTCGCTAAGGTGAGGTTGTGTTGATATCATTTGCATGCTAAAAGTGAAGCTTCGTAATGGTGCATGTGATGGTGGATTGATGATTATTGAATATTCTTTTAGCACTTTTGAGTGAGAGTTTGATAGATACCATGAGGTTAAACTTCATGACATTGTAAGCTTGTAAGTTGGATGATGAAGTTCATGCTTTGTGAAGGTAAATGGGGTAGAAGGAGCATTCGGCCATAATGAAAATATATGAGGTAGTCATAGTCATCCTTATGATTCGGCCCTTGCACCTATATGTATATATGTTTGCACATGATGTATTGGCATGACATATATACTATTTCAAGGTATATATTTGCTTGTGATGATGTTTCGATTATGAAGTACATGAGAGATGTGTATTGAGCTACAATATGTAATGCGTTAGTTAGTAAAATGTATGCTATTTTTGTGTGGTATTAAGTGTATAATTGGCCTCAACATGGACATGCATATTCGGCCACATGAAGGGGGGGTTGGTGTGCATGCATTCGGTTAGAGGCAAGCATATCGATGCCTATTCTTGGCTTGGAAAATTCGGCTAAGGAGAGTACTAACTAATGTGTTGAATTCGATTCGTGATTTCGTACACATGTGACTCTAATGTCTAATGTATATAAGGGCTAAGTACCTTGAGCTTCACTTTGATGTTTGAATGAATTGTATTGAATTGTTTGTTGTGATTAAAAAATTGTGCATGACCATTGTGTATTTGAGCTAAATGATGGCCATATGACCATTTAAACTCCTTGTCATATTCGGCCATAAGCTATCATAATGAGATTTTAATAAGTTAAATTTGTGTGAATTAGCTCAAGAGCTTAGAGGACCACAGTTGGATAAGGGAAAGGAAAAAGTGATCGAATAGCCGTCGAAATCGCTCGACAACATCCAAGGTAAGTCTTCGAGTAATGACCCTACTTGAATTATATTGAAATCATGCTCCTTGTGTGTGGCTATTGAGCCGAAATTGTAAAGGTTTGATAAATATTTTGTGTTTGAGCCTTAGTAACGAAAATGAAATATGGATGTGTCGTGATTATTGATATATGTGTACATGAGCATTTGAATGATACCCGGGCTAAGTCCCGAAGGCATTTATGCTAGTGATTATATCCAGGCTAAGACCAAGGCATTCGTATGCGAGTTGTTATATCCGGCTAAGACCAAGGCAATTGTGCAAGTTACCAAATCCGGGTTAAGACCCGAAGGCAATTGTGCTTGTGGTTATATCCGGTTGAATCCGAAGGTACGTGACTCGAAATGAGCAATCTTGCTGTAAAATTTTAGTTTATACACTTGTGAAAATTCCAGCAATGAGGTATGTTCGTATGTGCTTGAATTAGTTGAGCCCTTACAAGTAAGTACTCGCTCAGTTGATAAACGAGCTACCGCCTTTAGCTAAGTTGTTCTTTGTGTATAAACATAAGGGTCGGTAATGTGAAGTAAGTATGATTATGAGAATGTGTATTAATAAAGTGATTCATTTAGTTATGTAAATGTAATACTTTAGTCAAAGCTGATTTCATTATTTGAGACTTACTAAGCATTAAAATGCTTACCCGTTGCTTTGGCTCTCTTTTTATAGATTTTGCTCGTTAGCTATCGGATTCGGGATCATCAAGTCGAAGTCATCCACACTATCAAAGCCCCCATTTTGGTACAATTTTGGTTGAACTTTGAAATGGCATGTATAGGACTACCCTTTTGTTGTAGGTCGTGTACCTTTCGGTTTCGTGTAAACTTGGATAGCCATGCGAAAATGGCTTATATACGTTTTTAGCATAGTACTATAATCGTTTGTATGTTGATCATTATGAGGTATGGAATTGTTTTGAAACGATTAGCCATTGGAATGGTTAATCATGATCACACTTTGTGCTATGTATGCAAAAAGGGCCAATTGAATCATGGAAATCATGAAATAGGTAAAGCCTACCTTAAAGGCAGATGCTGACAGCAGCAGTGATGTGGATGTGAAAAATCACTAAAAATAGTAGGAATGGTATTAAATAGTGAATAAATTATGTAAATTAACCTTGATGAATCTACTTTCATATGGTAGAAACGAAACGGTCATATGAGTTATATGTTAAGAGATATTAAAGTTCTCGTGAAACAGGGCCAGAACGGTTTCTGGATCCCCTGTTCCGACTTTGGAAATTCATTGTAAATTAACCAGAGATAATTAGGAGTCATTCCATATATGTATAGATTCCTCTCTGAGTCTAGTTTCTATAGAAACAAACGGCATCAGTATTGAATCCCTGTACAGGGAGATATCCAATTCGTAATGCATGAAGGTCAGTGTAGTCGAACCCTGGATTAGGGGAGACTTTAACTAATAAACTGTACTAATTTGCCTGACCAAAAA
Organism: Gossypium arboreum; assembly: GCF_025698485.1. Classification (NCBI taxonomy): domain Eukaryota; kingdom Viridiplantae; phylum Streptophyta; class Magnoliopsida; order Malvales; family Malvaceae; genus Gossypium; species Gossypium arboreum. The sequence goes on along the minus strand of NC_069079.1, from coordinate 63,811,313 downwards.
TTCTAGAAAACAATATGTTCATGGAATTATGAGTCTAGTTTCAGGTAAAATTTACGAAACTGGTTTTCGAGCTTTAAAACTCAAGATATGATTTTTAAGGCGACAGTGATGCAGTAACCAGCTAGTCTGGAAAAAAAAAATTTTTAGGACTGTGAAAACAATTAAGTTAAGTCTGTGTGCACCTTGTGTTCGACTCCGGTAACGGACTCGGGTACGGGGTGCTACAAGAAGTTAAGTGAAATTACCTTGTAGATTGAATTTATGAAATTTTGCATTAAGGACTAATTTATAAAAAAAATTAGCTAATTGAGGGACGAAGTGGATAAATTATGATAAGTAAAGGGACTGTTTTGAGACTATTTATTTTGTTGGAAATGTTGGTTGGGTTGTTAAATTGTATGGTATGAGAAATTATTACTTTAAGTAGAAATTTAGTTAGTATTAGCTTTAAAGGAGTTAAGTGCGATAATTTAAAATTTCATGGTGTTAAATTATAAATTTCAAGAATTTAGGGAGTGTCATTGATTCATATGTATATTCGGTTAGCTACAGAAATTAGATGAGGATGAGATTAAGTTAATTTTGATGTTAATGACTAAGTTTTGTAATTGCCAATTGTTGAGGGTTAAGTGTATAAATATAATTTTATGATAGAATGTTTAAATTCAATTATTGTAATTTTGAGCTAGTTAATTGAATTAGATAATCGTATTTAGATCAAGAAACGAGTAAAGCAATCATTAATCGAGGGAAGGAGATATTTATCGATTAAGCAACCTCGATCACCAGAAACTATCATAAATTATGTAAGTTTGTATCTTTTTGACTCGAACTATTTAATTTTCATTACTTACAAACTTTGTAATATATATATATATGATAATTCTATATGAAATGGACTATGGAAGTATGATGGGAGAGTGAATTGGAATAATTGAATGATTGAGTAAATCGTTTTAAAAAGTTGGTTATGGATAAATGATTTATGTGTACAATTATGGGCTGTACATTGAATTGAATAAGTTGATGATGAGCAATATTGGTAAACTGAGAAGTTTAGTTATGATATGATGGAATAGAAATCATCTGATCTTGTGTTGGAAGTGTAGGAATTTTATACACAAACCATTGTCGATTCATTCAACTAGCGCTGGGTGCAAACCTTTGTTGATTTATTCAACTAGTGCTCGGCACACCATTATATTTTTTGGTTCATCCGACTAGTGTTGGGCGCAACTTTTGTCAGTTTATCTGAGTAGTGCTGGGCACACCATGATATTTTTCGGTTTATCTGACTAGCGTTGGGCGCAACTTTCTTCAGTTTATTTGACTAGTGATGAGCACACTATTGTAATTTTTAGTTTATCCGACTAGCGCTGGGTGCACCTTTCATCAGTTTATCTGACTAGTGCTGGGCACATCATTATATCTGTCGGTTTATCCACTAGTGCGAGGCACAAAACTTGGTTACGGTTTAACCCTTAGGCACTGGGTGCCATTCATTGAATGAATCATATCAACAAGGTATAATAAATCCAGTGGAAAAGATTGGTATGCGAAAGATATCATGGAAGAGGTATTAAATGAATTATTGAGTAGTATGCTAAATTCCATGGAGATAAACTTATACATTATGGAACGTAAATTTAGGTCACTAAGAGTATGTGTGATTCTTTGAAGGAATGAGTTTGCTTAATGTTTGAACCCTTCTTTAAATGTAGGTTAGGTACCTACTTTTTTTCAACGACTCAACATCCACGAGAAATCTCGAACTCGATGATGGTGAAGTATTTTTTTTTGGCGTCATGGCACATACCTAGCATAATGATATTTTGAGTAATAGTCTTCTGGTCTATGGTTGAATCTAGTATAAGTTACTTATATTGAAAGTCATATAAACTTTAGAATTATATTATGCCTTGAAACAAATGTTTGTATATAGTTATGAATGAAATAAACATGTTGATAAGCTTGACTCTTTTGGTAAATGCTTTGTGAAATGGGAACTTGGTGAGATTTGTTATATTTGGTCATTTTGGTGAATGTTGATTGAGGATGAGAAAGTGGTTAATGTCATATGTTCTTTAACATGGTTATGGAATAATTAGTCTTTGTTTGAGGTGCCTTTGAATGGCATATTGATTAGGTAAAGTTGGATGAATTGTTGGCTTGTATTTGATAATATAAATGTGGTGTCAATGAGGGCACATTGGTTAGGAACATGAATTGTAGGTAATTGGTATGTTTTAACTTGTTTAAGAGTATTTTTGGTTATGGCTTTAATATGGTTTTAGGCTTGGATTGGTGGCCAAGTTAGGTGTAAAGTTACCTTGTTTTTAAAGCAAAATTTGTTGCACATGACCTGTCACACGGTCTATCACACGACCGTGTGTCACACATGGCCTACCCACACGGTCGTGTGTCTTAATGTTTCCAGGTACAGGGTACATACAGTCTGGCACACGGCCTGTGGCACGGCCGTGTGACCCAACCTAGAATGCACACACAGCCTGAGACCTTACTTCGATTATACACACAGGCAAACAAATGAGCTGGGACACGACCCTGTTTATGAGAACAAGCCGAAGTCCACCATCACCAACTTTGGCACATCCTGCATTGAATCTTAATCTCTTTCCCCTTCACCAACTCATCTGGTTCGCTCTATTTAAAGTCAGCTTCTCACCAATGCTCATGTTAGCTTCCCGATGTGGGATTACTTTCAACCATTAGGAAAATTCCTTATTTTTCTTTTTTTTTATGACCACTTCAACCATAGAGTTCCAGTCCAACTCCACCTCCTACACAGCTCAAATAGCAAAATAAATACTCCATTGTGCATCCCAGGACTTGAACCTCAGACCTCACAGTTACACAACACGCCGTCTTGCCATTCCACCACAAGCTCTTTCTGTGTCACAAAATATCCTCAATTAATTATAAGGTCTATAAGCCAAAGTCCAGGTTCCTTTAAAAGAAAAACCAAAATAAATTGCAAGAGGCAATACTTGAACCCAGGCTCCCTTTCAACCTTAATGACACCACAACCACTAGACCACATGCTTCCTTGTGTCATTTACTTAACACAATAATTTAGAAGGCTATCATCCAAGCATCCAGGGTTTTATTCACTTAAAACCAAAATTTTTGCTAAAGCCCATTTTTGAACCCAAGATTTCTGAGACACTTCACAGAGCACTTAACCACTGAAGTAGATACACAGTTGTGTTATTTCCTTGCACAATTAACTACTTATATACAACCTCCTTATGGACCCATACTCAAGGCCCAATACTTTTAGGCCCAAATTCGTGGCGTTACAACTCTACCCACTTTAAGAAATTTCGGCCTCGAAATTTACCTGTTCAGAATAAGTGAGGGTATTGATGTCGCATCGCCTCCTCAGGCTCCCATGCGGCTTCCTTTGAACCGTGATTACGCCAAAGCACTTTGACCAGTGGAACAGATTTCTTTCTTAATACCTTAAAATCACGATCCAATATCTGCACCGGTTCCTCCTCATAGTCAAATTAGGTCTGACCTCGATTTCCTCAACTGATATAATGTACGAGGGATCAGAATTGTACCGCCTTAGCATTGAAACATGAAACACGTCATGGATCCTATCCAACTCTGGAGGCAACTCAAGTTGATAAGCGACCAGTCCCACCCGCCTAAGTATTTGGTAAGGTCCAATAAACCTAGGGCTAAGCTTGCCTTTCCGCCCAAACCTCAAAATTTTCTTCCATGGTGAGATCTTGAGAAAGACATAATCCCTCACAAAGTACTCGATCTCTTTACGCTTCAAGTCTGCATAAGACTTTTGCCTATCAGATGCATCCTTTAACCGGTCTCAAATCAGTTTCACCTTATCTTCTGTATCAGAAATTAATTCTGGCCCCAGAACTTGCCGCTTACCCAGCTCAGTCCAATAGGTAGGAGTACGAAACCTATGACCATACAACGCCTCGAACGATGCCACTCGAATACTAGACTGGTAGCTGTTGTTATAAGTAAACTCTGCCAATGGCAAATAATCCTCCCAGCTACCTCTGAAATCAATTACACAACCTCTTAACATGTCTTCCAGTATCTGAATCACCCTCTCTGACTGCCCATCTGTCTGAGGGTGGAACGCAATATTGAAATCCAGCCTTGTACCCAAAGCCTCGTGTAACTTTTTCTAGAACCAAGATGTGAATCTAGGATCTCTGTCAAATATGATAGAAACCGGTACACCATGCAGCCTCACAATTTCAGCCACATACAACTTGGCCAATTTCTGTAACGAATAATCCGTAGGGACCGGTATAAAATTGGCAGATTTAGTCAATCGGTCCACAATCACCCATATCGAATCCTTCTTAGTTGGCGTCAAGGGTAACCCACTCACAAAATCCATGGTTAGCCTCTCCCACTTCCAGAGTGGAATTTTAACTGGTTGTAGTAACCCAGAAGGTAATTGATGCTTAGCTTAACTTGTTGGCATTTCAGGCACGTACTCACATACTCAGTAACTTCGCGTTTCAACCCTGGCCACCAGTATAGCTCACGAAGATCTCGATATAACTTGTTACCGCCAGGATGCATAGCATATGGACTACTATGCACCTTTTGCAATATAGACTACCTCAGATCAGAATCCCTCGGTATACATACTCTTCCACGGAAGCATGATACTCCTTTCTAATTTAGCCTAAAATTCGTGGTCTCACCATTCTCAACTTGTCAAAAATGAGAAGCTAGCGACTCATCTAGCAACTGTTTCTCCTTAATTTGATCAATCCAAGTCGGTCTCACTTGTAGTTCAGCTAACAAGCTACCATCATCGAACAGGCTGAGACGAGCAAACATTGCTCTCAAATCAGATACAACCCTACGACTCAGTGTGTCAGCTACCACATTAGCTTTACCAACCGTAGTCTTTAAGCAACTCTATCAACCTTCGTTGCCTAAGATTCAACTCCTTTTGAGTAAGAAGATATTTGAGCCTTTTATGATCTATGTAAATAATCGTCTTTTCACTGTATAAGTAATGTCACCAAGTCTTCAATGCAAACACCACCGCAGCTAATTCCAAGTCATGAATGGGGTAATTTGTCTCATGAGGCTTGAGCTGACGAGATGCATAAGCAACCACCTTACCATCTTGCATCAACATACAACCCAAGCTAATGTGCGATGCATCACTATAAACAGTAAATTCCTTCCCAGACTCTGGATGTATCAAAATAGGAGCCTTAGTCAAAACATCTTTCAGTTTCTCAAAACTCTCTTGTTGCTTAGCAGTCTAATTAAACGGTACCCCTCTATGCAGTAACTTAGTCAGAGGTGCAGCAATCAATGAAAATCCTTCAACAAAACGTCTATAATACCCAACCAGACCCAGAAAGCTTTGAATCTCATATACCATCTTCGGTGGTTTCCAATCTACTACAGCTTTAATTTTCTGAGGATCCACCCTTATTCCCTCTACCGACACTACATGTCCTAGAAATGTCATTTCCCGCAGCTAGAATTCACACTTGCTGAACTTTGCATAAAGCTGTTTTTCCCTCAGAACTTACTCATCATGCTCCTTCTCAGTTCTTGAATACACCAAGATGTAGTCTATAAACACAACTACGAACCGATCCAAATAAGACTGGAATATTCAGTTCATTAGATCCCTGAAAGCCGCTGGTGCATTCGTCAACCCAAACGGCATCACCAGGAACTCGTAATGACCATAACAAGTTCTAAACACAGTCTTATACACGTCAGCCTTCTTAACCTTCAGCTGATGATACCCAGACTGAAGATCTATCTTAGAGAAAATCGTAGCTCCTTGCAGCTGGTCAAACAGATCATCTATCCTCGGTAAAGGGTACTTATTCTTGATAGTCAGCTTGTTCAATTGACAATAATCAATGCACATGCACATGGATCCATCCTTCTTCTTCACAAACAACACCGGTGTTCCCCATGGAGACATATTCGATTGAATGAATCATCGATCCAATAGCTCTTGAATTTGAGCCTTTAGCTCCACCAGCTCGTTCGGTGACATTCTATAAGGGGCAATGGACACCGGAGTTGTTCTAGGTAGGAGTTCAATACCGAATTCAACCTCACAATCTGGAGGCAATCTCAGAAGCTCTTCAAAAAATACATCCAAAAACTCTTTGACAGTTTTGACATCTCCCACAGAAGGACCTTTAGAATCGAAAATACTAACATATGCTAGGAACACCTCGCAACCTTTGTGAACCAGCTTCTCGGCCCTTAACGTAGAAATCACATTGGACAAATAATCTCTTTGCTCCCCTATCACCATCACCTCCTCATCCTCCGTAGACTTCAACACCATACGCTTAGCAGCACAATCCAACTTTGCACGGTGTTTCACTAGCCAATCCATGCCTAATATAATATCAAATTCCCCAAACGACAGTTCCATCAAATCTGCCGAAAAGACCACCCCTTGGACTTCTAAGGGCACATCTCTGAACAACTTACTCACCCCAATTGATTGTCTCAGTGGACTCAACACGTCAATTCACTAACTGTAGTTTTAGACTAAATACCCAACGTATCAGACACAGTGTACGTAACATACGAGTGTGTAGACCCAATATCAATTAAAGCAGTGCATGGTAAATTATAAATCAGGAACGTACCAATTATGACATCAAGGGCATCCCTATCCTTTCGGCGACGAACAGCATAGACCAAGGCTGGCTATCTCACCTTAGTGTTTCTAGTAGCTCTTTCTGGTGCTTCACAACCTCAACCAAACCCGTTTCCACCTCTAGCCTGACCTCAACCTCTCGCTGGCTACTGACCACCTCTCACAGGCTAAACACGACCTATCCTATAGCTTACATCTAAGTAAACCCCTGAGTACAGTTCTTAACCTGATCATCCATAGACCCACATCTAAAGCATTCCCTAGTTTGTTTCCAACACTCACCCTGGTGAGCTCTCCCACAATCGGCCAAGGTTGCGGTCTTGCAACAATACCAGGAACAGCTCAGACTGGCCCATCAAACCTAGCCCTCTTTATAGGCTTTCCAGAAGAACTCGAGGGTCAAAAATCCCTTTTATTTTTGCCCTTATCTTTCTCGCGGTTCTGGTGCTCAGAGCGCTTCACTTCCTTAGCAATTTTTTCTTTTTCCACAAGGGAAGCAAAGTCCCGCTCCCTCTGCAAGGCTATCAGCACACGTAACTCATGTAATGCCCCGTACTCGAGACCGCTGCCGGAGTCGAACACGAGGTGTTAACGGACTTAATTCATTCATTTACACAGTTCATTTTAAAATTTCTAGATAAGCTGGCTAACTGCATCACTGTCACCTTAAAAATCATATCTAGAGTTCCAAAATCGAAAACTGATTCCGTAAATTTTTCCTGAAACTAGACTTATATGTCCATCTACAAATTTCTTTCTAGAATTTTTGGTCAAGCAAATTAGTACAGTTTATTAGTTAAAGTCTCCCCTGTTTCAGGGTTCGACTACTCTGACCTTCATGCATTACGACTTAGATATCTCCCTGTACAGAGCTTAAATTCTTATGACATTGGTTTCTAATGAAACTAGACTCAAAAAGGAATCTATACATATAAAGCATGACTTCTAATTGTCTCTGGTTAATTTATGGTAAATTTTCAAAGTCAGAATAGGGGATCCAGTAAGAGCTCTGGCCCTGTTTCACGAAAACTTAAACATCTCATAAAATACGGCTCATATGGTGGTTTTGCTTCTTCCATATGAAAATAGACTCATCAAGATTCGATTACATAATTTATTCATTATTTAATTACATTTCTAATATTTTAGTGATTTTTCAAACTCACATCACTGCTGTTTGTCAAGACCTATTTTAAAGCGATTTTACCTATTTCATAGTTTCCATGATTCAACTAGCCATTTAACATACACAGCACCAAATATGATCGTGATTAACCATTCCAATGGCTAATCATTGCCAAGCATTTCCACACTTTTCAATAACCATATATATATACAAAATGATTATAACGCTATGCTCAAAATATATAAGCCATTTTCACATGGCCAACCGAATATATACAATACCAAAAAGGTACTTAATTAACAACGAAGGTCAATCCTATACATGCCGTTATCAAAGTTTAACTAAAAGAGTACCAAAAGGGCTTAGATAGTGTGGACAACTTCGACTTTGACAATCCCGAGTCCGATAGCTGACGAACAAATTCTATAAAATAGAGAATCAAAGAAACAGAATAAGCATTTAATGCTTAGTAAGTTTTGAGTAATGAAATTAGTTACGACTAAAGTATAACGTTCATATGGCTAAATGAATAATTTCATATACACATATTCTCAAAATCATACTTTCTCCATGCTTCAATCAATATATTCATACACAAGGTATCAAACCTAACTAAAGGCTGAAAGTTCGTTAATCAATTGAGCGAATACTATTTAATTGGAATCGACTTTTCCGAAGCATATACGAAACATACCTTATCGTTTGGATTTTATGAGCGTATTAATTGAAATTATTACAGCAAGGTCGCTCACTTCCAAACCCAAGTACCTTCGGGATTTAGCCGGATATAGCAACTCACACAAATACCTTCGGGTCTTAGCCCGGATATAGTCACTAGCACAAATGCCTTCGGGATTTAGCCCGGATATAGTCACTAGCACAAATGCCTTCGGGACTTAGCCCGGATATAGTCACTAGCACAAATGCCTTCGGGACTTAGCCCGGATATCATTCAAATAATCATGCACAAATATCAATAAATCATGACACATCCAAAATAGACCCTAGCTGGAATGTGGTTTCGGGACCACAAAACCGAGGCATAACAATAATTTAAAATTTATTTCGATGCCTATAATATGTGAGTATTCATGTATGACATTTTTGATGATTGATTTAGTGTTATAAAGGTGAATTCCACTAGAAAGGACTTAGTAGTGAACTTTGAAAATACGATAGGGAAAGGGGTGATGACTAATTAAAGCATGCATGCAAAATAATGGACTTGCATGTCAAATTCCCCTTTTACAAGTGATGGCCGCCATGACAAAGAGATATGGGTTAAACATGTCATGAAACATGTTTTGTTGGGCATTAGGGAGAAATAGTAAACAAATAGGCATGGGTAAGAAAAGAATGAAAAAAAATGTGTGTGAGAGAGTAGCATACCCCATTGCTGTGCAACCAAGAAGAAAAAAAACAAAACAAAAAAAAAAATTTGTTCATGCTTGCTCTCTCCCTTTTTGGCCAAAAAATACTAAGAGGAAGAAGGGATTTTTGCTTCATTTCCTTTGTTTAGAAGAGATCTAGAAGGTGATTTGGCTAAATTTGCATCAAGAGTAAGGTATGTATGAGGTTGTGTTGGGAGTTTCATGCATGTTTTGGTTGCTAATTTGATGTGCATGTTAGCCATGGCTCAAATCTTTGTTATGCCATGGAAATGGCATTTGGCCAAAGTTGTTATGGTGATAAAGCCATTGCATGCTAAGTGTGAAGCTTGATGATGATGCATGCAATGATGGATTTTCTACTCATGAGTAAGATTTTGAGCTTTTTTTTTTTGTTTTATCATGATTGAAGTTGAAAAGGAGCATGATTGTCATATTAAACCATGATGCATTCTTGAGCATGATTCATGCTTCTTGCATGTTAGTTAAAATTTGTGTTTTGGATGGCTATGGACACCTTGAAATTGCCATGCTCATATATGCATATATATGATTGCACATTATGTTTTGGTTATGAACTAAGTGATGAATATATTGGTTTAAAGAAGAAGATGTGAAGAATGCTTGTGAAATTGCAAGCACAATTGACCTAGCACACATATAAGTGCTTGATGCTATATTATAAGTTTTGGGCCACAATGTGCAAAGCATTAATTAGTAAATTGCATGCTGTTTTTGTGAGGTATTAAGTGCAAAATTGACCTCAACATGTACATGAATATTCGGCCTTGGGTAGCCTATTGAAGGCCTTAGCATTTCCTTGATGCTCGAATAAATTGTATTGAATTGCTTGATGTAGTATAAAATGTGCATGACCATTGTGTATTCAAGCTAAAGGGTGGCCATATGACCATTTAAACTCCTTGTCATATTCGCCATAAGCTAGCACAATGAGGTTTTAATAAATTGAATTTGTTTGAATTAGCTCAAGAGCTAAGAGGGCCACAATTGGACAAGGGGAAGGAAAAGGTGATCGAATAGCCGAAAAAGCCGTTCGACAACATCCGAGGTAAGTCCTCAAGAAGTGACCCTACTTGAATTGTGTGAAATAAAGTATGGATGTGTATTGATTATTGATTATGTATGCATGAGTATTTGAATTCTACGGGCTAAGTCCGGGCGAATATGCTTGTGACTATAATTGCGTTTGAGCCTTAGTAACGAAAATGAATTATGTATGTCCAATGATAATTGATGTATGTGTTCATGGGAAATTGAATGATATCCGGGCTAAATCCGAAGACAATTATGCTGGAAATTATATCCGGTTAAGACCAAGGCAATTGTGCTAGTGGCTACATCCGGCTAAGACCAAAGGCATTCGATGCGAGATATTCTATCCGGGCTAAGACCGAAGGCATTTGTGCACGTGATTATATCCGGTTATATTCGAAGAATCTTGGGCTGGAGGTGAGTGTTGGTTGCTGTAATGAATTCAATTAGTACACTCGAAAAGCCCAAAGGATAAGGTACGTTATATGTGCATTGGAAAGTCGACATGTTTGAGCAACATTCGCTCAATCGACTAATGAATTTCAGTTATTGAATTGATTGATATTTTGTGAAATTATATAATGATGAAGTGTGAAGTAAGAATGTGTATTAATGAAATGATGCATTTGGCTATGTGAATGTATTGCTGTAATTAGAGTTGATTATATTCCTTGAGACTTACTAAGCATAAAAAAATGCTTACCCGTTGCTTTGGCTCTCGGTTTTCTAGATTTCGCTCAAGCAATCGGATTTGGGATCGTTGAAGTCGAAGTCATCCACACTATCAAGCCTCCATTTTGGTATAAATTTTGGTTGAACTTGAGATGGCATGTATAGGACTACCCTTGTTTGTTAAATATGTTGTGATGTAAGTATGTACGGCCATGCGAAAATGGCTCGAAAAGGGAAACATGAACTTAGAATAATTGTGGTTTGTATGTTTATATTTGGTGTCATGATGTGGCTATGGCTTGGAAATGGGAATGTTGGTCATATGATCAGCCATTGGCATGGTTAAAATGATCATATATGAACTTATGTATGGCAAGACTAGTTGGTTCATGGAGACTACCAAATAGGTAAGACCTACCTTAAAAACAGATGCTGCCAGCTGCAGTGACGTGAATGTGAAAAATCACCAAAATTCGTAGGAATGGAATTAAATAGTGAATAAGCTATGTAAATGAACCTTGATGAGTCTATTTTCATATGGAAGAAGCGAAATGGTCATAGGAGTTACATGTTAAGAGATATTAAAGCTATTGTGAGACAGGGCCAGAATGGTTTCTGGGTTCCCTGTCGCAACTTTAAAAATTCACTATAAATTATCAAAAAATAACTAGGAGACATACCTTATATGTACAGATTCCATTTTGAGTCTAGTTTCATTAGAAACAAACGTCACCAGCATTAAAGCCCTGTACAGAGAGATATTCAAGTTATACCACGCGAAGGTCAGAGCAGTCGATCCCTGTAACATGGGTGAGTTTAACTAATAAACTGTACCAATTGGCCCAACCAAAAATTCTAGAAATAAATCCATGGATGGATATATGAGTCTAAATTCAGGGAAAATTTATGAAACCAGTTTCCGAGTTTTGAAACTCGAGATATGATTTTTAAGGCGACGGTGACGCAGTTTTCCAGCCTGACTGAAAATGTCAAATGGATGGGCAAAACAAGTGAACTTGGCTTGTTAACCCCTCGTGTCCGACACCGGCGATGGTCTCGGGTTCGGGGTGTTACAATTTTATTGGTATCAGAGCCACGGTTTAGTCGATTGTAGGACTACCGTGATGTGTTTGGGGTCTAGCTATACATGCCATTAAATGATGAATCGATAGTGTGATGATTTCTGACAATTTGACTTTGTGTTTGTTTATAGCAATGGATCCCGATCCCAACCGAGCGATAGCTGATGATGTGGAGAGTGTGGCGCCTGCTCCCACGCAAGGGACAGCGCCGGCGGACTCTCAACCTATGGCCAGCAATCCTAATGACGAGGCTAGGCAAGCCTTATATAGTGTGATGAACGAATGGTTTAATCAATACATTCGAACCAACACGGCTGTTCCACAACCTCCATTCCGACAAATGCACCCCGCACCTACAATACCTCCGGTGACTGACCAAATAAGGTCAAGTAAGCCCCGGTCGATAGGATTCAAAACATGGGGCCACTGAATTTAAGGCTACGGATGATGATGATGCCGAAGCGAGCTGAATTTTGGTTAGATAACACTATCCGGTGCTTGATGAGCTATCCTGTACACCCGATGAGTGCTTAAAGTGTACCATCTCCTTGCTACGCGAGTCCGCCTACTATTGGTGGAGTACTCGACTTCGTGGTGCCTAGAGAGCAAGTGACTTGGGAATTCTTTCAAACCGAGTTCCGAAAAAAGTATATCGATCGAGATTCATCGACCAAAAGCGGAGGGAATTTCTTGATCTTAAGCAAGGTTCTATGTCCGTTACCGACTACGAACGAAAGTTTGTGAGGCTTAGCCGATGCATACGAGAATGCATTTCGTCCAAGCTATTATGTGTAAACGCTTCGAGGATGGGCTGAATGATGATATAAGGATGTTTGTTGGCATTCTCGAGATCTAGAGTTCGTAGTACTTGTTGAGCGAGCTTGTAAAGTCAAGAGCTTAGAAAGGAGAAACAAAAAGCTGATGTGGGAACTGGAGAATTCGAAAGAGGTCCTCGGAAAGTCTCTTCAACAAGCATCGAAGAGATTTCGAGATGATGCGAGCCGGTCTAGAGGCGTTTGGGCTTTTCTAGACGAGGACGCGATCGACCCCTGTGACCACACGAGTCACTTGATCGCCGATGGTGGAAATGATCGCCGAGAGAGGCGGAGTGTCCACATTGTGGCAAATGGCATTCGGGAGCTATTGGTTTCGTGATCGCTCCCGCTATAAGTGTGGATCGGCTAACCACTTTATGAAGGATTGCCCGAGGATGCATGAGCAGAATGTAAGTCGAGTGCAAACCGGGTGCTACCATCGCCGAGGTAGGCCACCTAGAAATATGGGCAATGTCGGTGGCGGTCGAGAGGATCTAGAGATGCTACCATCGATCCGAGGCTCGTGCTCTGCTAGGACTTATGCCATCTGCAGCACGCGAGGATCTTGCCTCTCCGGATGTTATTACCGGTACTTTCACTCTTTTCAATACAAATGTGATTGCTTTGATTGACCTGGTTCTACTCATTCATATATATGTGAAACCTTAGCATCCAATAAGACTTTGCCCATTGAGTCTCTGAGTTTGTAATTCGGTGTCAAACCCTTGGGTCATTACGTGCTTGTCAACAAAGTGTGCAAGAAAAGTCCCCTAGTGTTCGAGGTTCTTGTTTTCCGCGGACTTGATGCTTTTGCCGTTCGATGAGTTCGACGTTATTCTTGGTTTGGATTGGTTGACCATGCACGATGCGGTTGTAAATTGCAAGAGCAAGACTATCGATTTGAGGTGTGCGAATAATGAAATAATTCGGGTTGAGTCTCGAACTTAAAGGGTTGCCGGTGTAATATCGTGATGTTGGCCCGAAATATGTAAGAAAAGTGGCAAGCGTACCTTGCGTCGTGCTTTCGATGACAAGGAATCGAAAAAAACCCGAATCTGTGCCCGTGGTTTGTGAATACCGGATGTTTTCCCAGAAGAATTGCGGGTTTACCACTGTTCGGAAATAGAATTTGGCATCGAATTGGTACTTGGTACCACTCCAATTCGATAGCTCCGTATTGTATGGCACCAACGAATTAAAGGAGTTGAAAGCTCGGTTGCAAGAATTGGTGGATAGAGGTTTTGCTCGCCTGAGTTTTTCGCCTTGGGGTCTTGCGGGTGTTGTTCGTGAAGAAGAAGGATGGAACCATGCGATGTGCATCGACTATCGTCGACAATAAAGTGACGATAAAGAACAAATATCCATTGCCACGTATTGATGACTTGTTCGATCAACTGAAGGGAGCCTCGGTGTTCTCGAAAATAGATTTGAGATCGGGCTATTATCAATTGCGAATCCGAGATTGGACGTACCCAAGACCGCCTTGAGCGAGATATGGTCACTATGAGTTCCTAGTGATGCCGTTTGGGCTCACTAATGCCCTGCAGATTTATGGATTTAATGAATCGGATCTTTAGACCATATTTGGATCGATTCGTAGTCGTGTTCATTGATGACATCTTGGTCTATTCAAGAAATGAGACCGAACATCTGAACACTGCGGTTAGTCTTTGCAAATTTTACGGGATAAGCAATTATATGCTAAGTTCAAGTGTGAGTTACGGTTAAGAGAGGTTAGCTTCTTGGGTCATGTGGTATCTGCATCGGGTATTCGAGTCGACCGAATAAAATTTCAGCCATACTTAATTGGAAGCCTCAGAAATATTCTTGAGGTTCGAGCTTTTGGGGCTTCTTAGGTTATTCTTGACGATTTGTAAAGGCTTCTCAACGATAGCCACGCCGATGACGGTTACTCCAAAAGGATGTTAAGTTGAATGGACGGAGAAATGCCAAAAAAGTTTCGATCAACTGAAAACTTATTTGACTGAAGCCCCAATTCTAGTGCAACCCGAGTCCGGCAAGGAGTTTGTCATCTATAGCGACGCCTCTCTACTTGGGTTAGGTTGCGTATTAATGCAAGAAGGTCGAGTTGTTGCCTATGCATCGAGGCAATTAAAGCCACATGAGAAAAATTATCCGACTCATGATCTCGAATTGGCCGCCATCGTATTCGCCTTAAAGATTTGGCGACATTACTTATTTGGTGAAAGGTGCCATGTATACTCGGATCACAAAAGTCTCAAATATTTGATGACCCAAAGAGACTTAAATCTGCGACAAAGACGTTGGCTTGAGCATTAAAGGATTATGAGTGATCATTGACTATCACGGGAAAGGCGAATGTGGTTGCGGATGCCTTGAGTCGTAAATCGTTATTCACTTTACGAGCGATGAATGTGCACTTGTCTGTCCGATCCGACAGTGTGTTAGTGGCTGAATTGAAAGCCAAACCATTATTGACACACCAAATTCGAGAAGCTCAGAAAGTCGATGACGAGTTGGTTGCAAAACGGGCTGCGCGTGTTCCGAACAAGGACTCGGAGTTTCAAATCGACGATGACGATTGTTTGAGGTTCAAAGGTCGTCTGTGTGTCCCAAAGAATTCGGAACTCATTTCGATAATTCTGAATGAAGCCCATTGTAGCCGAATGGCAATCCACCCGGGGAGTACGAAGATGTACAATGAATTGAAACGTCGGTTTTGGTGGCATGGTATGAAGCGAGACATCTCCGACTTTGTTTCGAGATGTCTAATATGTCAACAAGTGAAAGCGGAACATCAGGTGCCTTCAGGATTACTTCAGCCAATCACGATACCCGAGTGGAAATGGGATCGAGTCACAATGGACTTTGTATCCGGACTGCCATTGTCAGCAAGTAAGAAGGATGCGGTTTGGGTCGTGGTAGATCGATTTACTAAGTCGGCCCACTTTGTCCCCGTCGTCGGATTTTTCAATGGACAAATTAAGCGGAATTGTACGTTTCTCAGTTGTGAGATTACACGGGTGCCTATTTCTATCGTGTGGGATAGAGATCCGAGATTTACCTCGTGATTTTGGAAAAAGTTGCAAGAAGCTTTGGGTACCAAGTTGCATTTCAGACCGCCTTTCACCCCCAAACCGATGGTCAATCCGGCGGATAATTCGGATACTTGAGGATATGTTAAGATGTTGCGTCCTCGAGTTTAGTGGTTCATGGAGCGGTATTTGCCGTTGATTGAATTCGCTTACAACAACAGACTTTCAATCAAGTATTAAGATGGCACCCTACGAGGCCTTATGCGGTCGTAAATGCCGACGCCATTGTTTTGGACGAGCTCGGTGAAAGCAAGATTTTCGGGTGGATTTGATTAGGGATCTGAGCGAGAAAGTGAAAGTAATCCGTGAAAGTCGAAAATAGCCTCCGATCGTCGAGAAGTCGATGCGCGGATCTGAAGCGTAAGGATATCGAGTATCGGTGGGTGATAAAGTGTTTCTCAAGGTATCGCCTTGGAAAAAGATACTCGAGTTCGGCCGTAAGGGCAAGTTGAGCCCGAGGTTCATTGGACCATATGAGATATCGAGCGAGTCGGTCCGGTGGCATATCGCTGATTTTGCCCCTGAACTTAAAAGGTTCACGATGTCTTTCACGTTTCGATGCTTGACGCTATAGATCCGATCCATCGCACGTGATTAGTCCATCGAAATTGAAATTCAAGCTAATATGAGTTATGAGGAAGAACCGATTCGTATCCTATCACGAGAAGTGAAAGAGTTGCGAAACAAGCGGGTTCCGCTAGTGAAAGTGTTATGGCTCAAGCACGGATAGAAGAAGCTACTTGGGAGACCGAGAACTCTATGAAAGAACGATATCCAAACCTATTTACGGTAAGATTTTCGGGACGAAAATTCCTTAAGAGGGGGAGTTGTGACAGCCAAAATAGACCCTAGCCGGAATGTGGTTTCGGGACCACAAAACCGAGGCATAACAATAATTTAAAATTTATTTGATGCCTATAATATGTGAGTATTCATGTATGACATTTTGATGATTGATTTAGTGTTATAAAGGTGAATTCCACTAGAAAGGACTTAGTAGTGAACTTTGAAAATACGATAGGGAAAGGGGTGATGACTAATTAAAGCATGCATGCAAAATAATGGACTTGCATGTCAAATTCCCCCTTTTTACAAGTGATGGCCGGCCATGACAAAGAGATATGGGTTAAACATGTCATGAAACATGTTTTGTTGGGCATTAGGGAGAAATAGTAAACAAATAGGCATGGGTAAGAAAAGAATGAAAAAAAAATGTGTGTGAGAGAGTAGCATACCCCATTGCCGTGCAACCAAGAAGAAAAAAAACAAAAACAAAAAAAAATTTGTTCATGCTTGCTCTCTCCCTTTTTGGCCAAAAAATACTAAGAGGAAGAAGGGATTTTTGCTTCATTTCCTTTGTTTAGAAGAGATCTAGAAGGTGATTTGGCTAAATTTGCATCAAGAGTAAGGTATGTATGAGGTTGTGTTGGGAGTTTCATGCATGTTTTGGTTGCTAATTTGATGTGCATGTTAGCCATGGCTCAAATCTTTGTTATGCCATGGAAATGGCATTTGGCCAAAGTTGTTATGGTGATAAAGCCATTGCATGCTAAGTGTGAAGCTTGATGATGATGCATGCAATGATGGATTTTCTACTCATGAGTAAGATTTTGAGCTTTTTTTTTTTGTTTTATCATGATTGAAGTTGAAAAGGAGCATGATTGTCATATTCGCCATGATGCATTCTTGAGCATGATTCATGCTTCTTGCATGTTAGTTAAAATTTGTGTTTTGGATGGCTATGGACACCTTGAAATTGACCATGCTCATATATGCATATATATGATTGCACATTATGTTTTGGTTATGAACTAAGTGATGAATATATTGGTTTAAAGAAGAAGATGTGAAGAATGCTTGTGAAATTGCAAGCACAATTGACCTAGCACACATATAAGTGCTTGATGCTATATTATAAGTTTTGGGCCACAATGTGCAAAGCATTAATTAGTAAATTGCATGCTGTTTTGTGAGGTATTAAGTGCAAAATTGACCTCAACATGTACATGAATATTCGGCCTTGGGTAGCCTATTGAAGGCCTTAGCATTTCCTTGATGCTCGAATAAATTGTATTGAATTGCTTGATGTAGTATAAAATGTGCATGACCATTGTGTATTCAAGCTAAAGGGTGGCCATATGACCATTTAAACTCCTTGTCATATTCGGCCATAAGCTAGCACAATGAGGTTTTAATAAATTGAATTTGTTTGAATTAGCTCAAGAGCTAAGAGGGCCACAATTGGACAAGGGGAAGGAAAAGGTGATCGAATAGCCGAAAAAGCCGTTCGACAACATCCGAGGTAAGTCCTCAAGAAGTGACCCTACTTGAATTGTGTGAAATAAAGTATGGATGTGTATTGATTATTGATTATGTATGCATGAGTATTTGAATTCTACCCGGGCTAAGTCCCGAAGGCGAATATGCTTGTGACTATAATTGCGTTTGAGCCTTAGTAACGAAAATGAATTATGTATGTCCAATGATAATTGATGTATGTGTTCATGGGAAATTGAATGATATCCGGGCTAAGACCCGAAGGCATTCGTGCGAGACATTCTATCCGGGCTAAGACCCGAAGGCATTTGTGCACGTGATTATATCCGGTTATATTCAAGAATCTTGGGCTGGAGGTGAGTGTTGGTTGCTGTAATGAATTCAATTAGTACACTCGAAAAGCCCAAAGGATAAGGTGCGTTATATGTGCATTGGAAAGTCGACATGTTTGAGCAACATTCGCTCAATCGACTAATGAATTTCAGTTATTGAATTGATTGATATTTTGTGAAATTATATAATGATGAAGTGTGAAGTAAGAATGTGTATTAATGAAATGATGCATTTGGCTATGTGAATGTATTGCTGTAATTAGAGTTGATTATATTCCTTGAGACTTACTAAGCATAAAAAAATGCTTACCCGTTGCTTTGGCTCTCGTTTTCTAGATTTCGCTCAAGCAATCGGATTTGGGATCGTTGAAGTCAAGTCATCCACACTATCAAGCCTCCATTTTGGTATAAATTTTTGGTTGAACTTGAGATGGCATGTATAGGACTACCTTGTTTGTTAAATATGTTGTGATGTAAGTATGTGCGGCCATGCGAAAATGGCTCGAAAAGGAAACATGAACTTAGAATAATTGTGGTTTGTATGTTTATATTTGGTGTCATGATGTGGCTATGGCTTGGAAATGGGAATGTTGGTCATATGATCAGCCATTGGCATGGTTAAAATGATCATATATGAACCTATGTATGGCGAGACTAGTTGGTTCATGGAGACTACCAAATAGGTAAGACCTACCTTAAAAACAGATGCTGCCAGCTGCAGTGACGTGAATGTGAAAAATCACAAAAATTCGTACGAATAGAATTAAATAGTGAATAAGCTATGTAAATGAACCTTGATGAGTCTATTTTCATATGGAAGAAGCGAAATGGTCATAGGAGTTACATGTTAAGATATATTAAAGCTATTGTGAGACAGGGCCAGAATGGTTTCTGGGTTCCCTGTCGCAACTTTAAAAATTCACTATAAATTATCCAAAAAGAACTAGGAGACATACCTTATATGTACAGATTCCATTTTGAGTCTAGTTTCATTAGAAACAAACGCCACCAGAATTAAAGCCCTGTACAGAGAGATATTCAAGTTATACCACGCGAAGGTCAGAGCAGTCGATCCCTGTAACATGGGTGACTTTAACTAATAAACTGTACCAATTGGCCCAACCAAAAATTCTAGAAATAAATCCATGGATGGATATATGAGTCTAAATTCAGGAAAAATTTACGAAACCAGTTTCCAAGTTTTGAAACTCGAGATATGATTTTTAAGGCGACGGTGACGCAGTTTTCCAGCCTGACTGAAAATGTCAAATGGATGGGCAAAACAAGTGAACTTGGCTTGTTAACCCCTCGTGTCCGACACCGGCGATGGTCTCGGGTTCGGGGTGTTACAAATAGTTCCTTATAGATTAACTTATCACATTTCAAAAGTGTCACACATAAGTCCTATTAACTAAATTCACATGCAATCGACTAAATCGAAGCTTAAAACTTTCACACATTCATATTCACATATTTTAGACAATAAATATCATATTCAAATACTTCGGTGACTCGGTTTAGTGGTCCCGAAACCACTTTCCGACTAGGGTCAATTTAGGGCTGTCACAACTCATGTCAGAGGCCATCATCAAACCGCACACAGTGTTCATATTCAGTTGCGACTATCCTGCGTGTATACCGACTCAACTGCAGAAACTCTGCCTCGTACTTCGCCACGATTTTATTCCCCTGAGTCAAATTAAGAAATTCCTTCCTTCGGGCGTCTACATAACTTGCGCCCACATACTTTCTTGAAAAGGCTGCTTTAAAGAAATCCCATGTCAAACGATCAGCTTGCGTACCTTCTCTCACAGTGAGCCACCACTGGTAGGCCTCATCACGCAGTAAAGGCACTTCCCCTTTTAATTTTTGCTCTGAAGTACAGTCAAGGTCATCCATTACTCGCTCGGTAACCTCTAACCAATATTCTTCCACATTCGGGGATACACCCAAAACACCTCTGAAGATTTCCGCTCCATTAGATTAGAGTCGCTCCAAAATTGACCACCGGCCTACAGATCCAGTACTTGCTCCAGCAACCCTTTCAAGAACTAGTAGCATTGCTTGATATAAAGCATCATCCCCAGCTGCTCGATCATGAGACCCTGACTCAGTTACTAGCGAGGCTGGTGCCTCCCTAGCCGGCATGTGGCCCGATGCTGAAGTCCCCGCTCTAGCACTTCCTCGGCCTCTACCGCGACCTCGTATACCCCTTCCGCGATACCTCTTGTGCTCATATCGATAGCGAGTTGTCTGTTTTACAGACTTATGAATCAGTTTATAATTTCAATAATTATTAACAATGTGTTATGAACATTAGCAATTAGAGTTTTTTTTCCACAAAACAGAATTTTCTACAGTTGTTAGTCTTCTATAATCTCAGTTTACTCTAACTACAGAGTTTTAGTGTAATCCTACTACCTATGGTAGTCTTCAGTAATACATTTCAGTTCATAACAATAATCAGTGTTAAAAAAACTTACCGATTTAATGTCGAAGACTCAGTGTGCCACATTTCCAATAACAGCATTTAACATTCAAATCCACAAAAACCCATTTCACAGTCGAGTTTTGTAATTTGGCTCTGATACCACTAAATGTAATACCCCGAATTTGGCCCAGACGCTATGGTCGAATCTAGTGTGTTGCATCAAAGCGTCATTCAAAAATCGAGTTGTCGGTAAAAGTTTATTTCTAAAAGTAAAACCTTTTGTACGGGGTCAGCAAATCATCTCGTCACATACGTTTGATCAAAATATTTGCCTTTGAGATATTAATTCAACTTAAATCGTGGAAGTTCTTTTGAAAACTTTGTTGTTTAAAGCTCGTGTTCTTTAGAAAATCGTGAATAGTTTGAAAACTCGAGTTTTCCTAGACTAGCAGTTTAATATAAGAAATCAAAAGCCCATTAAAAGTCAAAAACTCTCAAATAGCCTTATTACATAACTAAAACCCAAATATGAAAGCATAAATAAATTGAGTTATTAACAACCAATCTACGAATGTGTGGCCACCACTGAGTCCCTCGCGGCTGTAATAACCCGAATTTTGCGGTTATCGGAAAAGTGTATTTTCGAGTATTCGTTACTAAAAAAAAAAAGAAGAAAAAGAAAAAAAGAGGATCCGTAAATATTTATCAAAATATTTAAAAAGTTCAGAGTGGTTAATTAGAGTTTAATTAAGTGAATTTAGCTTAATTAAGGATAATTGGATAAAAGGATTAAATTGAATAAAGTGTAAAAGTTTAATTATAGATTAAAAGAAAATAAAAGGACCAAAATGGCAATTATGCCATTTAGCATAAGTGAGGCAGCATATAAAATAAAAATCTAAGATTTTTACTTAGATTTTAATTAATATATATATATTAGTAATAAATGATATTAAATTAATTTATTATAATTATATTATAAGATATTTATATGATAAACAAATTAATATAAAGACAAATGTATAGTAAATAAAATATACAAGTGTATGGATAAAAATACATACATTTGTAATACATGTATTAGATATTAAATAGATATTTATTAATTAAATAATTATATTATAAGATTTTATATGATAAATATATTAAATAATGACAAATATATGGTTATAAATGGATACAAATGTACTAATAATATACACATGAATAAATAAATAATATTTATTATTCAAGTATAAATACATGTGTGTATATATAAAAAGGGAAAATAAAAAGGAAAAAGAAATAAAGGAGAGAAATAAAGAAACAAAGCAAACGAAACAGAAAGCGGGGAAGGAAAGAAAGAAAAAAGGAAAATCAAAGATGTGAAGCTTGGAAGTTTAATAGGTAAGTCAATTGAGCCCTTTTTAGTTAATTTTGATATTTTAGAAGCTTTGGACAAGATTTTGATGAAATTAAGTTGATATTTTGAAAAGATATTAGATTTTTAGATACTGTTCATGTTGAGTAAAATGATGAAATAATGGTTAAATTGATAGAAATTCAAGTTAGAAATGAAATAAGGATTGAATTGTAAAGTAATTCATAAGTTTTATGTTGAAGGGCTAATTTGAGGAAATTTTGAAACTAGTTAAATAAGCTGAAAATTTAGGAGTTAAATTTGAGTTGGGATGGAACTTGAATAGAAATAGAGTATGAATTAAGTTAGTAAAATTAATGGAAATTGATTTTAGGACATAATTGTGAAAATGTTGGAATTAAAGTCTAGTGCTGAAATTATGATTTCCAAAAGTTGTAAAGTAGTTTAAAGTGATAGAATAAAGTGTTAATTGAGAAAAATCAGCTCAAGACAACAACATAAATTACACTAAAACAATATTGGACAGCAGCAGTGGACTAACTTTGAAAAATCACCATAAATTGTAGAAATCTAATTAGAAGATGAAAAAAATATGAAATTAAATCTTATTGAGTCTAGTTTCTCATAGAAGAAACGGTGTAAGTAATAGATTTGTAAATCATGATATATAATAAATTTTGTGAGACAACATTAGAATGATTTCGGGTTCCCCTGTTTTGACTTTGAAAAATCATAAAAAATTGGATAATCATAATTATGGGATTAAATTCATATTTTTAGAATCTTGAATGAGTCTAGTTTCAATATAAATAAACGGGAACATCATTCGAATTCTGTACGAGAAGATAATTATTTTTTAGTGAAGAAGGGTCACAACTGTCAGACAGCAGAATAGGGGTAACTTTAAAGAATAAACTGTACTTATTGACTAAACCAAAAATTCTGAAAATTTTATGGTAAGAATATATATGAGTATAGTTTCAGGTAAAATTATCGGATCTTAATTTAGAGTTCTAGATCTCCAGATATAAATAATTTAGTGACTATGACACAGATGGACAGCTTGAATATTCATAAAAGTAAATAATAAAAATTATAGATGATGTTACTTACAAGTGTGTTATATACATTAAGGATGTGGAATGGAGAGGAGGAGAAGGAAAAATATATATGAATATCTAGCTTGCATGGCTAATTTGCATGTTTTAGGCTTAAGGACTAAATTGAATAAAAGTAAAACTTCAGGGGCAATTTTGTAAAAATGTCAAAATGATCAAATTGAAGGGAATGAATTGTTTTATTATCTAAATTAATAAATTGAATGAAATTGTCAATTTAATATCGGGTGAAAATTGAGAAAATGGTAAATTACCAAAATGTTCCTAAATCTTGATATTTCTACAATTTCGCTAGGTAAGTTTATGTAACTTGAATTATATTCTTTAATGCTTGAAATATATGTTATTGATGTGAATATGATTTGAATGTTCATTGTATGAAAATTGATGAAACATTGATATATTTGAAAAAATGGGAAGAAATCCCGGTTGAATGAAAGGAAATTTCGATGGATCTCTGAAAAGGAATTGGCGGTAAAAAGGATCTAGCCCGGACGGGTGATCCTATCCTGATATAGCCCTCCCGAAGAATATGTGGAAAATGGATTTAGCCCGGACGGGTAATCCAATTAGGGTCTGAATTTAGCTTTGGACTGGTAATTGGATCCAAGCTCATTAGAGTAATTGTCGTTGCGAGGATTTAGCCTAGACTGGTAATCTCGACAATACTCTATGAGTTTATATTACTGTGATTTAGCCTGACCGGTAATCCCATTGTAAGGATAAGGTTCATGGAGTGTGCTCTCTGATATGAAATGTGTAAGACCATGGTTGAAAGATACCATGGCAACCTGATATGAAATGTGTAAGACCATGGTTGAAAGATACCATGGCAGCTTGATATGAAATGTGTAAGACCATGGTTGAAAGATACCATGGCAGCGTGACATGAAATGAATAAGACCATGGTTGAAAGATACCATGGCAACATGACAGAAAATGAGTAAGACCATAGTTGAAAGACACTATGGCATCATGTCAAAGATAAATAAGACCGTGGAAGAGAGACGCCAAGATATCTGTTGAACAACTAATATTCAGGTAATATGTACCAGATGACAAATAGTTATATGAATTGGTTGTACAAAATGGTTGTGTGAAATGTTTACAAGAATTGGTCATATGGAAATATATGTACAAAATAGTTGTATGAAATAATTAAGAAGATAGATAAATGAAATAAGTATAGATACATGGAATTTAATTTATGTTAAGTTTAATACGAACTATTACCAAAGTAAATATACGCAAGATATAAGGAAATGATGATGCATGAAATATTGATATAACGAAATGAATGATATATGCTTATGAAGAAATAGTAAGAGAATAATATATTTTGTGACATGTACATATATAATTATCTTTGATATGTTGATATAAGGAAATTATGTAAGTTGAGACTATTATTGAACTTAAGTGTGATATGTTGAGAAAATAGGTATATCATTGTTGAATTTATATGAAGTATGTGCAAGTATAGTAGCAATGTTGTTGTATGATGCTTAGACAAGTGCCAAGCTATTGATTGAATGGTAACATATTTAATTATAAGGAGCATTGAAATGGTAAGTACTTAGATGAAATATAATTTAAGATTTTGCGAAATTTTTTTTATCCCGATTCAATTCCGGTTGGTTTTTAATGTATGTTTGGGGCTTCGAGGGCCCAATAGAGAAACGTTATGGTTATTTTCAAAATATGAATAATAAATGACTCAAAATTATCTGAAAATGTTTAGTAAACTCCGGTAATGCCTCGTACCCTATTCCGGTAATGGATACGGGTTGGGGGTGTTACAACGGCTCCAAATCGTCTAAGGCTGGGGATTACCTGCACAGTTAAAAGAAAGGTGAGTTTACGAAAACTCAGTGTGTAATCCCCTATCGGTCAATAGTAACAATGCATACAGTAACAGTCTGGGCCTGAGCCCTATTCATTAATAGTATAGTCTAGGCCTAAGCCCTATGTAGTAACAGTGTGGACCTATGCCCAAAATAGTATAATCACAATACAGGTATGCAACCCAACCCAATCTATCCTGCTCACCAGCCGTACCAACCAACTCACCATGTGGGGATTAATCGACTCACCCAACCAACTCACCAATATCGCAGCATAGCTGCTAATAGTAACACAGTAAAGCTGCTAATAGTAACGCAGCAAAGTTGCTAATAGAGGTAAACGTGGCGTAGCCACTAATATCAAAATACGTGGCAAAGCCACCAGAACAGTACTTCCTCCAAATCAGAATCCCAACCCCAATACAGTATGTCATGTCATAATATTTCATGTATGCAAGGTTTCATACTCAGATACAGTCATGCATATATCATACACTTATCAATTAACCTACCTCTAAGGTATAACAGTCATTTCCACCCATTAAGGGTAGAATAGTACTTTTTACACCTTAGGAGTATTTTGTTCATTTTACCCTCTAGGGTCTCGGTACAAATAATCAACCTCTTGGAAGGTTCACAGTTGCCTCGATCGACTTAAGTAACCTAAACAGACCTAATTGTGTAAATGGGCCTAAGACCCATTATTCGGTCCAAGTGGGCTCACACGCTCGTGTGGCCCACTTA
Organism: Gossypium arboreum; assembly: GCF_025698485.1. NCBI lineage: Eukaryota > Viridiplantae > Streptophyta > Magnoliopsida > Malvales > Malvaceae > Gossypium > Gossypium arboreum. The sequence goes on along the minus strand of NC_069079.1, from coordinate 63,785,324 downwards.
GCCCGAATTCAGCTACGGTTACGTGACCTACATAACCCAGTCCAAAATTTATCACTTACCATGGATTTAATCTATGTAGGGCCCACAGCCCATTGGGCCCTCTCGGCCCTTTTTGGCCCAATGAAGCCCTTAACAGCCTATGCCATGCACATGACATGACAAGCCCAACTACTTCCCACCTATCAGTTAGATTTACACAAGAAGGTTCACGGGGCTCATTAGGCCAATTTGGCCTATCGAGGCCCAGTACACGAAAACGCTAGTGGCGGCCTCTACAGTCTATCGCCCATGGTTTGTGGGGCTCGATTTACCCTACGAGCAGTTGCACGCTAGTGAGGCCTCAAATGTCGAAGTTTCAGCTTTTGTCGATTTCCAACAAAGAAGGGCATGAATACAGACCTGTTTATGAGAACGTGCCGAAGTCCACGATCACCAACTTTTGGCACATCCTGCGTTGAATCTTAATCACTTTCCCCCTCACCAACTCATCTGGTTCGCTCTATTTAAAGACAGCTTCTCACCAATGCTCATGTTAGCTTCCCGATGTGGGATTACTTTCAACCATTAGGAAAATTCCTTATATTTCTTTTTTCATGACCACTTCAACCACAGAGTTCCAGTCCAACTCCACCTCCTACACAGCTCAAATAGTAAAATAAATACTCCATTGCGCATCCCAGGACTTGAACCTCAAGCCTCACAGTTGCATAACACGCCACCTTGCCACTCCACCACAGGCTCTTTCTATGTCACAAAATATCCTATATTAATTATAAGGTCTATATGCCAAAGTCCAGGTTCCTTTAAAAAAAAAACCAAAATAAATTGCAAGAGCCAAAACTTGAACCTAAGCTCCCTTGCAACCTTAATGACGCCACAACCACTAGACCACATGCTTCCTTGTGTCATTTACTTAACACAATAATTTAAAAGGCCATCATCCAAGCATCCAGGGTTTTATTCACTTAAAATTAAAATTTTTACTAAAGCCTAGGTTTGAATCTAAGATTTCTGAGACACTTCACAGAGCACTTAACCACTGAAACAGATACACAGTTGTGTTATTTTCTTGCACAATTAACTACTTATATACAACCTCCCTACTAACCCATACTCAAGGCCCAATACTTCTAGGCCCAAATTCGGGGCGTTACATAATGAACCATTAAACCTTCATCAAGTGAAGAGGCATGACTTTTTAGCTATGCATGAATCAAGTGAAAAGACATGACTCTTTGACTGCCCATTAAGAGTGATAACCGAATTATAATATTCTGTTAATAGTTTATATGAGTGTTGAATTTGAATAGTCATAATAATGCCTATAAATAGCTTATAAGAAAACATTATTTTGGTTAAACTACTTTTGCTAAATTTATGAAATATTTGAAACTTGTGAGAGTTCGAATCTCCTTGTTCTTTTTGGGACTAATCTGACTTATCAAGCTAGGCTTGTGGCGTCTTATCCTTCCTTTGTTTTTCGAACTTATCACTACAAAGTGTGGTGTTCATTATACCTTTGGTTCTTATCTCGTTAGATAGTGGGTCAAGGTTTATTTGCTGATTTTACTTTTCATTATCCATCTAAGTGCTTTTAAGCCTTAGGTTGACAATCTCTATATTGTTGGTTTAGCCTTTTCCTTAGTCGAAATTCCTCTATCTAACTTCCAAACTCTTTGAACCTTTGTTTGAACCTATCTTCTATCCATCTTCAGCCTTTTTCTTATAATGAACAAACTTACTCAATTTCTCGATTGGGCAACTAATACGACTCGAATCATCACCAAATCAAGTTCATATCATTTAGTACCAGAGCTAGTAAAATTAGAGTAAGTATCGACGTCTTAAGCCTTATAGGATTGTGATTTTATCAAAAAAAATTGACAAAAAAATTCATATTAAAAAATTTTTTCAGTATCCATTGAAGTTCAAAGTGTGAAATATTAGTATTTGGGAATACAAAATTCATTGGAAATAAAAAAAAAAAAAAAAAAGAAGCTAGCTTGGGATTTCATTGCTGCCCGAATCAATTCATTCATTTCCTATTTCGGCCACACTTAAATCTTTCTATTTTTAATTTCTAGCCTACCCTTTTGTCCTAACATCATTACCTACACAAAATCGAACATCAAAATTGTGAGTCGATTCCACAACGATTGTTGATTTGTCTAAGTAGTCCATTGAGAACTTAGAGAGGCGAACGTGAGCAGAAAAAGGCAAAAGTGAGTTGTGAGATCATTGGAGTGTTGAAAAGCCAATCTTGAGTGTAAACACAAGTGGAGTGCCATTTTTGTTTTCTTTGCAAGTGAAACGTAAGGTTTGTATTGGTGAGGTACTCATTTTTATCTTTAAATTCTTTTCTTTTCCATCAATAAATAATGTTTCGATGAGAGTTTTTAGAATTTGAACTTCAAGATTTGATGAAAGAGATGGACCGGTTGTTCGATAGAAAATTAAAACCCCTACAAGAACGATTGGTTTGTGTCGAAAAGCGGGGCCAGTGAGCAAGAGCCCAATGGGAACAAATTTCTCCAAATCAAAGGACAGAAATAAGATCATTATGGAGACAAACATCCAATGACTATGTAGAAAGAGACTCATATCGAGATTCTTATTCATCAAGGAAGTCGAGTCGGTATGAAGCATTCCACGAGTTTGAAACCTTTCAAGGTTACCAACGAGAAGGTAGAAATTTCTCTTCAAGTGTCTCAAAGTATTCATCTACAGAGAAGTCTTTACGAAAAAGTGAACGTGTTTCATATAAATACTCGTCTATGGAGGCTTATTCACAAAGAGATGGTCATGACTTATATGAAGATTCTTCCACTTCTTTCCAACGAAAAGTCTATCGTTCTGATTCTTTTGTATTATCTCCACCTTGTAATGAAAGATTGAGAGAAAAAGAAATAAAAAAAAATGAGAGACAAGAAATGCTAATAAAAGAAAATGAGAGAATATTGAATGAAATTGAGAAAAGAAAAAAAGAAATGAAAGAAAAAATTTGAAAAAGAAAAAGAGAGTGAGAGAAAGCGAAACAAGATTGAGATGAAAAAGAATGTGAGAACAAAAAGAAAATTGAAAAGCAGAAAGAGATTGGAGAAAGAAAAGAAAGAGTGCAAGAAACTAGTGACATTGTTGAAAATGAAAATGAAATAAAAAGTGAGAACGAGTCTTCAAAAGAGACGATTGAAAAAAAAAGATCGTGGTCAAGAGAAAGTGAGAAATGTTTTTACTAACCCATCTGCGAGTTATTCTCATATTACGTCTTATTTTCATGTGTTTAAAGACTTGATTGACAAGCTTCAATTTCATTACTATAACGCCCCAAAAATCTCGAAACCCAAAAATCTCGAAATCCCGAACTTTTTTTGTTTTCGGCTTTGATAAAAATTGTGTTTTATGTTCCTAGCCATGTGATAATTATAGTAGGTCTTAATTAAGGTTTGAGTTCGAACCTAGGAATAAATGAAATTATAGTTTAATTATTAAAAGAATCAAGGTTGGCAAGTAGTTGGGCTTTTAAATAAAGATAGGGGAAAATAGCATCAAAAAGCCTTGTGGAAGAGTGGCTAAGTGGCTAAGTGTAACACCCTTCGCCCGTATCCCTCGTCGGAACAGGGTTCGAGGTGCTACCAGATTTAAACTCATCCATTTATATAAAACTAGACCGAAAAATTTTTGATCAATTTTAAACTTTTCATACACACGTATATTATCCTTTAATCGGGCTTACAAGGCCTAAAATATTCATGAGGCATTATTAAATATTTACCAATATCTTAGTCTTGTATCATTTACTTACTCAACTTTACAACCCTATACATGCCATAGACTCGAAACACTAAGATTTATTTACGCCGATAGCGTAGACTTGACAATGTGATAATATCTCTGACGGCCTCCAACCCGAGCTAACCTGGCAACCCTAGGGAATATGGGAAAGAAAAGGGGAGTAAGCTTTACGCTTAGTAAGTTCATAAGAAAATAATAAGCAACTCATTAACAAGTTTTATCAATGTTTACAACATAATCACAAATTCACTACAAGTTGTCTTCCTGAGCAATAGTCACTAAATTATTTAAAATTGGAGCTACAAAACTCCAAATCAATTGCCGCTAATTTTCCCTGAAAATAGACTCATATATCTTGCATCCATAAAATTTTAAGAATTTTAGGTTTGGCCAATCAATACCAGATTTTTCTTAAAGTTTCCCCTGTTTCACTGTTTGACTAATCTGACCACTCTTCACTACGAATCAAATTTCTCATTGTACAGAATTCAAAATATGTTCTATTTGATTTCATTTAAAACTAGACTCATTAAGGAGTCTAAGCATATAAATTTTATCTTATAACAATTTTTGTACAAATTATAATGATTTTCTAAAAACAGAACAGGGGACCCCGAAGTCATTTGACTCTATCCCACGCCACTTCAAATATCTCATTATCAGAAATTCTTTTGCTTACACGGTTTCTTTTATAAGAAACTAGACTCATTAAGCTTTAATTAAATAATTTATTCAGCTTCTAACTCAACTCCAAAAATTTATGGTGATTTTCCAAATTCACGTTACTGCTGCTGTCCCAAGCAGATTTATTACAAATTTACTCTTTCACACATTCTTTGCATTCACATTATTTAAACATGTATATCACCAATCAATTTCATCACATATCTATAATTTCACTCAAGCATAATCTCAATACAACACATCATGCTCAATGATTCGCAGACAACCGTTTAAATTAGCAATTATAAGATGATTCCGCACATAGTCCACCCTTATCGATAATTTACGATGGTTTTGCCCTTACTCACATATATGACATAGGCATTTTCACCTATGCTTCTCATTTCACACTCATGATTCAATTCCAATCGATCTAACATGCATAAGAATATATCACATACCTGGCCAACTTAATGCATTGAACAAATTCAATTGCCGATTTAACACAAGGTCTCATAGTCTTAGACTTTTATCAAATCACCGGCATTTAGCCTGCTAGGTTTTAAACCCGATAATATTATTCACCAGCTTAAAGCTTGCTAGGCTCAAAGCCCAAATATCACCATTATAAAGTCGTCTCATAAACAATTCATATAATATAGCATGTATACCTGTTCACTTTGCTCTATTTAATCATTCAATCACAATTTATAATTTCCCTTTGAATCATTCGATATTTTGCACACTAAGTGTCATTCTCAATATCTCGCACACTAAGTGTCATTCTCAATATTTCGTACACTAAGTGTCATTCTCTATATTTCGTATACTAAGTACCATATTTGATTGCCCCGCAAACTAAGTGCCACATTTTGTCGATATGTCATCAAACGTTAAAATATTCACGTATATACAATTTATACGATATTAAACCATTAGAAACATAAATTTAACAATGCTTATTGCATACGAACTTACCTCGTTCGCGGTAACGATAAATTAGATCGACGAATCCGATACTTCGTTTTTCCTCGATATAGACTCAAATGAGGCTTAACTTGATCTAATCAATCAAATTCAACTATTACAATTCATATTCTATTCATTTTAACTCAATTTCATATTTTGGTAAAATTACTATTTTACCCCTAAAGTTTTACTTTTATTCAATTTAGTCACTAAGCTCAAAAAAATGCAAATTAACTATTTTTAACCATAATTAAGCTTAACCGAATATTCATGGTATTAAAACAGCCCATAAATTACTTTATGGAAAAATTACCTTCTTTACAATTTAGTCCCTAAGCTCGAAAAATTAAATTCATTCAATTTTTTGGCCAAACCCATGCCTAGACAAATTTACTACTACTTCATAACAGCCCATATTTTCATTTATTCACACTTTCAACCACATAATTTTAATAATTCACAATTTAATCCAAAATTGACATTTTTACCAAAATTCACTTTACAAAACATGTATATCCAACAACAATAATTTATTTTCCATCATCAACTATCAAAATACTCATGCACTCAACAATGGCAACATTCAAATACTTTAACAGTTTTGAAATCAGAGATACGGGCTAGCTAGAGTACGAAGCAACGATCTCAAAAACATAAAAATTATCAAAAACCGAACACAAAACATACCTAAATCACTTCATGCAAATGCCGAAACTAAGGAAGCTTCAATGGCTTTCTTTTCTCCTCCATATTCGGCCAAGAGATAAAATTTGCATGGCCATTTTATGTTTTATTTTTATTTAATACATTTTAATATTCCATTTACCTTTTTGTCCTTTATAATAATACATAATTTCATATATGCCAAACCACCAATCTCCACTATCATAAAGTAATGGTTTAATTGATAAATAGGGACTTATACTTTAGTAAATCATGGAAAATAAACACTTAAACAATTAGAATGTAACTTTTTCATTTTACGCGATTTAGTTCTTTTTGCTTAATTAACTATCGAAACGATAAAATTTTTCAACGAAACTTTAATACCATCTTTTTGCCACTCCGTAAATATTTATAAAAATATTTACGACTCGGTTTATATAAATGAGGTCCCAATACCTCATTGCCTAAACTCACTTGACCTTAGGGTCATACCACTTGAACTTAATAAATCACTTATAAAACAAATATCACAATATCAAAAACATTTTTAAAATCACAATTAACTCGTAAATATTAAATATAATATTTACAAACCTACTCGTCGGATTTGGTGGCCCCGAAACCACTGTTTCGATTAACCCTAAAAATGGGCTGTTACAACTCTTCCCCCCTTAGGGATTTTCGTCCCCGAAAATCTTACCAAAGAATAAATTAGTGAATTTTCTTTCACCAACCTCAACAATTTTTCACCTAGCCTCAGATTTCTCAACTTTTCAATCTCATAAGCTAAGATTATGATCTGCTCTTTGCTATACATCATAACAAGCTGAGTTTCTACTTCTGTAAGAGATACTATAGATAAAGGATCTTATTTGTATCATCACATCATATATATAAGAAACACATGACGGTTCTTCTCAAGTTCTGATAATAATCTCATTCAGTCCGATGAATTGCGAACTCAACTTTTCTTTATAGCTAAATCGAGAAATTCTATTCCCACTATAATACTTTCACAAATACTCAATTTTCTAATTGAAAATTCAATGTTTTTACGCATCAACCCACATATATTTTCTGTAAATCTGAAACTATTTTTAGACGGTCATGAATTACTTTCATTTCCCTTCAGTCTTTCTAATCACATCGACCCCGAAATTCTTTTTATAAAAATTCAATTCAATACAACGAAGTTCAGTAATTGCAACCATACCACACTCATACAATGCTATCTTAACATTCATCTCATAACTATTATTATTATATGCAAACTTAACCAACAATAAATGTCTTTCTCGGTTGCTTTCAAGTTCTAGAACACAGTGTTACAAAGTAATTCCATACCCAAAGCTCATAGTAGTTTATTTTAGTAACACGATATAATCCTCGTGTCTCCATTTGAACAATGAAAACTAGCACTCTTTTAGTACTCCCCGTACGGACAGATAATTACCACAGTGCTAGATGTCACAATTGTTGTAAAATCTCTGGATTTCTCAATACACGAACTCTATCTCGACATAACGAACAATTGTAGGTTCCAATCTGAAATTCTAAATCAGAAATTAATTTACGTTGTACCCTTTTTAACTTGTAATTCACTGACACACCTCTTAACCTTACAAATTTTCTAATTAAACATCAATTTAGTTTCTAGTTCAGCCAATAACTACTCATCATTTGATAAGATTAATCACATGATTATCGGCCGTAAAACACATAAAGATTCTCGCTCAGAACCCTAGAGACTATAATCATTAGTCCAGATTGATAATCAATCGCTGACTCATAATCTTTCAACAGTTCAAACCATCATTAATTCTTGTGTCAAATAACTCTTCACCTGAGAACTGACGCTTCAATTAACAATTTCTTCAACTGTTTACCACTTTATTGATAATTATCACATCATTCAGACTTCCCAATCGCGATCTATAAGAACATTTCTCAATAAAATCGTTCTGATGGATATAATTTTGTATCATATCTTCTAGAATATGAATCATGCATTCAGAATATTCATCTATTTATCCGTGAACATTCAAACTTTATTTCCACCCTGTGGATAAATTCAGATACAAGTAACTCGATTAATCCTTCAAGCAATTAATCTAATCAAGCTAGACAACTGAATCGATCTCGACTGTCAAGTAATAACTTTTCAATTATTAATCAACGAAGCTTTGAACCATACTGAAGCCACAACCATCAGATAATTTAAAATCATAGTGCCATAATAAGGCTGACATCTCAACCGTATAGATATATAATGTCCCAATTATCAATAATGCATTTTGAACATAAGAGAAATTGAAATATAGTTACAGTCATTCAATAGCTATTTTTCACAGATAACCATATAGAATCATAAGAAAGCAGAGATACTGTAATTCTCGAATATATCACTATACTAATCTTTTTTTTAAGAAAGCACCCATATCAGATGACAGATACCTCAATGATGTTTTAGAGGAAATCCAGAAGTAAAGCATCACTCATATGCACCGGAATCAATAGTAACAGAAATAATATAATCTTCATGTATACTAAGCAGATCAACAACCAATAGGAGTAGAATACCAATATCACACAGATTTAATCGTCGATCTTTTCTTTCAATAAAATGAAATAGAATACCAGAGAAAGATATAATAATGCTGATTGTAACCCGAACATTAACAATGCTTTCATATATCAATATATATAGATAACATTCTCATATGATAAGAATTTCATCTGAAAATATACAGCTTCACATACCTCTGAGGATAATTGAACACATAGAATACCCAGAAGAGTTCTCGTAAACCATTCGACTATAATTGTTGTGCTCAAATATCTTTATAATTCAAATATGATTCTACTGTCTATCTCTGACATCACTAATTTCTCATTATCCCAACACTAACGGAGGCCAATTCGGAAGAACTTCCAGTTAATATATTTTTTAGATATCATACCTGAATATTTGGTTTCATCTTATTCAACTTTTCTTTTAACAGTGACTTTACATATTACAAATGGCCTTCAACACGATCCAATATCTTTTCTGTTACTGTCTTCACTTGCGGACTCATTCTCTTATCTAATCACAATACTAATCCTTCAATCACGAGACTTTGTCATTCCGCACTTGTAAGCTTATTTAAGCCATATAGTACGGATCTCATTATAATGCTTTACCAATGAGGGGGTGAGGGTTGTAAAGCCAACAATTTTAACTCTTACGTAAGCATGCACATCACACATACTATTATGAACGAACAGTTCATTACTAATTCCGCATTCTCAAACATCTAGCAATCATTTACTTATGATCACTTGGTACTTAACACATAGCTCATACACTAAATCAAATCATAAATTCCAAATCAAAATATTCACACAACAATCATATACCCAACATCACAACTCATATACTCATATAATTATAACATTTATCAATAGCAGAATATCATGCATTCTGATTCATACATTTTTATGAGTTTCAACTCATCACCAACACATTTTCACTCAAACGTTTGAGTATAACATTCTGTACTATCAGAATTAGCTCGGTTGGAAAACATATCTGTCTTATGAAAAACACACAGAATAAGCTTTGAAAGCGTAGTAAGCCTTAAGCAAATAAATCATTTCAATGATTATGAAAATTCTATATCACTAATCCGAATTGAAAAATAATCTCAATTGCATATACATTCATAGTACTCTTAAGTTCATATAACCTTATTAACTAGCCTCACTTATTTATATTTACTAATAACTTATGACTATGATTTTAAATTTGAGTGATAACTGTCAATTCATTCGTATGAACAAAACTTGCACATATCCAATACATACCAACCAAAACATGTCATATTTTTCCCTGTTTGATTCATGGAACCACAAGGTCACATGTCAAGCACATATAGCATATATTTATCTGTTATTTATCACGTCTCATTTTCACATGGACTACATACATCTGACCAAGTTTATTCAATATCGATGCCACTGTCCCGGACAGGGTCTTACACGAATCATAAGTGATGCCAGTGTCCCAGACACGTTCTTATACACTACTTCAAATCAATGCCTTCGTCTTGGACGAGGTCTTACATGATCTCATTTCACACACTTAGTGCCCTAACAACCGATCTTGCACACACAGTGCTTGGTTACGGAACTTGCACACACAGTGCCTCAACAACCGATCTCGCAAACACAATGCTCGGTTACGGAACTCGTACACACAGTGCCTCAACAATCGATCTCGCACACACAATGCTCGGTTACGGAACTCGCACACACAGTGCCTCAACAACCGATCTCGCACACACAGTGCTTGGTTACGGAACTCGCACACACAATGCCTATGTTCACTTGTTGTTGCACATTGAAGTGACTTAACCAAGTCTATAAAACATCACATATGTGCACTTTGAACATATCATTTCATTTAACTTTGGATTCATATATTCATGAACACTTAAACATTTCAAAACCAACTTTAATTTAATCAAATCAGTATAGAACACAATTTCATTCGAACATCTGAGTACATATTTTATACTATTAAAATTAGCTTGATTGAAAGATTTATCTGTCCTATTCAAAAAATTTTCATCAGAGTCAGGAGATATCACACTATCGCAGGTCAAATATGGCATGTACAGCTAGACTCACATACGCCATGGTAGTCCTAGAACCGACTAAATCATGGCTCTGATACCAATAAAATGTAACACCCTTCGCCCGTATCCCTCGTCGGAACAAGGTTCGAGGTGCTACCAGATTTAAACTCATCCATTTATATAAAACTAGACCGTAAAAATTTTTGATCAATTTTAAACTTTCCATACACACGTATATTATCCTTTAATCGGGCTTACAAGGCCCAAAATATTCATGAGGCATTATTAAATATTTACCAATATCTTAGTCTTGTATCATTTACTTACTCAACTTTACAACCCTATACATGCCATAGACTCAAAACACTAAGATTTATTTACGCCGATAGCATAGACTTACAATGTGATAATATCTTTGACGGCCTCCAACCCGAGCTAACCTGGCAACCCTAGGGAATATGGGAAAGAAAAGGGGAGTAAGCTTTACGCTTAGTAAGTTCATAAGAAAACAATAAGCAACTCATTAACAAGTTTTATCAATGTTTACAACATAATCACAAATTCACTACAAGTTGTCTTCCTGAGCAATAGTCACTAAATTATTTATAACTGGAGCTACAAAACTCCAAATCAACTGCCGTTAATTTTCCCTGAAAATAGACTCATATATCTTACATCCATAAAATTTTAAGAATTTTAGGTTTGGCCAATCAATACCAGATTTTTCTTAAAGTTTCCCCTGTTTCACTGTTTGACTAATCTGACCACTCTTCACTACGAATCAAATTTCTCATTGTACAGAATTCAAAATATGTTCTATTTGATTTCATTTAAAACTAGACTCATTAAGGAGTCTAAGCATATAAATTTTATCTTATAACCATTTTTGTACAAATTATAATGATTTTCTAAATACAGAACAGGGGACCCCGAAGTCATTTGACTCTATCCCACGCCACTTCAAATATCTCATTATCAGCAATTATTTTGCTTACACGGTTTCTTTTATAAGAAACTAGACTCATTAAGCTTTAATTAAATAATTTATTCAGCTTCTAACTCAACTCCAAAAATTTATGGTGATTTTCCAAATTCACATTACTGCTGCTGTCCCAAGCAGATTTATTACAAATTTACTCTTTCACACATTCTTTGCATTCACATTATTTAAACATGTATATCACCAATCAATTTCATCACATATCTATAATTTCACTCAAGCATAATCTCAATACAACACATCATGCTCAATGATTCGCAGACAACCGTTCAAATTAGCAATTATAAGATGATTCCGCACATAGTCCACCCTTATCAATAATTTACGATGGTTTTGCCCTTACTCACATATATGACATAGGCATTTTCACCTATGCTTCTCATTTCACACTCATGATTCAATTCCAATCGATCTAACATGCATAAGAATATATCACATACCTGGCCAACTTAATGCATTGAACAAATTCAATTGCTGATTTAACACAAGGTCTCATAGTCTTAGACTTTTATCAAATCACCCAGCATTTAGCCTGCTAGGTTTTAAACCCGATAATATTATTCACCGACTTAAAGCTTGCTAGGCTCAAAGCCCAAATATCACCATTATAAAGTCGTCTCATAAACAATTCATATAATATAACATGTATACCTGTTCACTTTGCTCTATTTAATCATTCAATCACAATTTATAATTTCCCTTTGAATCATTCAATATTTTGCACACTAAGTGTCATTCTCAATATCTCGCACACTAAGTGCCATTCTCAATATTTCGTACACTAAGTGCCATTCTCAATATTTCGTACACTAAGTACCATATTTGATTGCCCCGCACACTAAGTGCCACATTTTGCCGATATGTCATCAAACGTTAAAATATTCACGTATATACAATTTATACGATATTAAAGCATTAGAAACATAAATTTAACAATGCTTATTGCATACGAACTTACCTCGTTCGCGGTAACGATAAATTAGATCGACGAATCCGATACTTCGTTTTTCCCTCGATATAGATTCGTACGAGGCTTAACTTGATCTAATCAATCAAATTCAACTATTACAATTCATATTCTATTCATTTTAACTCAATTTCATATTTTGGTAAAATTACTATTTTACCCTAAAGTTTTACTTTTATTCAATTTAGTCATTGAGCTCAAAAAATGCAAATTAACTATTTTTAACCATAATTAAGCTTAACCGAATATTCATGGTATTAAAACAGCCCATAAATTACTTTATGGAAAAATTACATTTTTTCCCCTGATATTTCACCTTCTTTATAATTTAGTCCCTAAGCTTGAAAAATTAAATTCATTCAATTTTTTGGCCAAACCCATGCCTAGACAAATTTACTACTACTTCATAACAGCCCATATTTTCATTTATTCACACTTTCAACCACATAATTTTAATAATTCACAATTTAATCCAAAATTGACATTTTTACCAAAATTCACTTTACAAAACATGTATATCCAACAACAATAATTTATTTTCCATCATCAACTATCAAAATACTCATGCACTCAACAATGGCAACATTCAAATACTTTAACAGTTTGAAATCGAGATACGGGCTAGCTAGAATACGAAGCAACGATCTCATAAACATAAAAATTATCAAAACCGAACACAAAACATACCTAAATCACTTCATGCAAATGCGAAACTAAGGAAGCTTCAATGGCTTTCTTTTCTCCTCCATATTCGCCAAGAGATAAAATTTGCATGGCCATTTTATGTTTTATTTTTATTTAATACATTTTAATATTCCATTTACCTTTTGTCCTTTATAATAATACATAATTTCATATATGCCAAACCACCAATCTCCACTATCATAAAGTAATGGTTTAATTGATAAATAGGGACTTATACTTTAGTAAATCATGGAAAATAAACACTTAAACAATTAGAATGTAACTTTTTCATTTTACGCGATTTAGTTCTTTTTGCTTAATTAACTATCGAAACGATAAAATTTTTCAACAAAACTTTAATACCATCTTTTTGCCACTCCGTAAATATTTATAAAAATATTTACGACTCAGTTTATATAAATGAGGTCCCGATACCTCATTGCCTAAACCCACTTGACCTTAGGGTCATACCACTTGAACTTAATAAATCACTTATAAAACAAATATCACAAGTTCAAAAACATTTTTAAAATCACAATTAACTCATAAATATTAAATATAATATTTACAAACCTACTCGTCGGATTTGGTGGCCCCAAAACCACTGTTCCGATTAACTCAAAAAATGGGCTGTTACACTAAGTGACGCCACTTAAAGTGCAGGGAGGTTGCATTAGTAGCTAGCAAGGAGGTCTAAGATTTGAGTCCTAGTTTTGTGTTTTAAAATTTTAATTTTGGCCTTCTAGAAGGATGGAAGTGGCGTGAAGATAGACTCTAAGGGGAGTGTTCAGAAGAGAAAATTAAGGAAAGGATCAAGGGGTTATCAGATAGAAAAACGAGGAGATGAGAAGGGAGAAGAGATAGAGCCGAATTGAGAATTGGGCATGGAAAATTTAGCTATAAGGGCTATAAATAGGGCCGAATACAGGGTTTCCAGGCTACTGCCGAAATTCTTCTTCACCTTGTTGCTAAAAACCCTTTTCTTCAAAAGCCAAAAACCCTTTTCTTTTCAAGATCCAAAAAGGCGAAAACCCTTTTGTTTTTATTTTTTTCTTTGTACCGATTTCTATTCTTCTCTACACAATTTTCTTTGTTTCACTTAGCCGATTTCTTCTTCTACTCTTCTTCTTTAATCTGTTCCAAATAAACCTTATTCACCATACTAAGTTTAAAAAACCGAAAAGCCGAATCTCCCAAGGGCTGAATACTCTTTGACCAAATCTAGTGGAATTAATATAGGATCTCAGATCTTAGCTCTCTGCCGAATTGCTCTTTAGGTGTTTGCGGTTTTGATCTAGGAGTTGATCGTGGTTAGTGATTTAAGAAAGGATTGATCGGGCAAGGTAAGGTTAAGGTGAGGTTTCAATTTTAGTAAGGATATGTATTAAGCATGCGATTAATAGAAGGGTGATATCGTTTGTAGGTTTGGGCTAAGGAGATCGCATCACGCTTGCTTACTAGGTGTGTACATACACTACACACACATTATGTATCGGCAAAAGCTGAAATGCCGAAAAGCTGAAAGTTTGGCTACGGTAGTCTTGCAAGTGCGTGAACACTCGTAAGGGGGAGACAGATAGGTTTCTTGAGGCCCATGGGCGATTCCGTGGACTTGGGTTGTGATTTGGCCATATAGGCCAGAATGGGCTAAATGGGCCCGATGGGCTGTTGGGCCCATGATAGGCAAAAACTGAATAGGAACTTGTATATGAACGTGAATATGAATGTGACTGGGCCTAATGGGCCATATAAATGTGATTTGGGCCTAATGGGCCATATACAGATGATTTGGGCCTAATAAGCCATATAAATATGATTGGGCTTAATGGGCCAGATACAGGTATGTGAAATTGTTTGGGCTTTGTAAAGGGTTTTGGGCCTAGTATATGATAACTACATCAGACTAAATTAATATTTTGCGACCGTGGACAGGTCAAAGGGTTAAGGTGTGGCAACGGGTATATGCATGTCTAGGATTGGATCTAGGGAGAGCTCGGTACTTAAGCGGTCTTAATGACTCACCTCCTCTTCTCTGGAATCCTACCTGGTGCATAGTATTCATTCATCTTAGCCCTCGGGATTTGTTTACGGGCCAAGGTAAGTGAAATCCATATTTAGGAAAAATTACCGAAATGCCCCTAAGGGCGAAAATGACCAAATTACCCTTAGGTGTTAAATGTAAGTTTTGTGAATGTGACATGCATGTTTGCTGCATACATATGATATTCTGCTTAGGTTGCATAAGGGTTGGGGATTATGGAACGGAGATCGCATGGTTGCTTGACAATCATGGATCCACCGACGGCTTTTAAAGCCCAATATGTAAATGAAGGTAGTTCCGCAACTGGGCTGCCATTGGTGTATGGGTTGGGTGGGTCGATATTATATCCCCACATGGTGTGACGGGGGACGGAGCTGGTGTGTAGCGGATGGATAATTTGGATGGGATTGCATTGCATGTTTGATGATTTTTCTTTGAATGCTTGTTTTTCATCGAGGGTTGTACACACTAAGTTTGCGAAAACTCACCCCCTCTTTTATTTTATTTTCAGGTGATGCTCAGTAGAAGGTTCGATGTTGGAAGAAACTCTGGGTGGCCCGCTAGCAAGATAATTTGGACTTGTTTTCTTTCTAAAGCATATAAGTTTATATGTTATTAAGTACTTTTCAAATCAGATTGTAATAGGGCTTCCATTTTATTATTATTTGGATTATTATTTTTATGTGATGTAATTATAAGTAGTTGAACATATTTCTTAAACTATAGTATGTATTTTCTACGTTTCCGCAACTAAATTTTAAAAAGTGACATATTTTTATCAAACCCTATGTTTTGAACAAGTGATTGAAAGGAGTTTTTTTTTTGTTAATTAGGATTTTTTTCTATTTTAAGAAGGGTTTTCAATGAAAACACAGTTTTCGCTAAAACACTTCAATGTAACACGCCAGATTCGGCCATAACGTCTGGGCCGGGTTTGGGGTGTTACATTTACCTTCCTGATGAGAGATGATTTCATTTGATCAAGAAAGGTAAGGTTGAAAATGAAATCAAACCACAAGTGCCTAAAGGTAAGCAAGGTAAAAAGTTTTTAGCCATTGAATCAACGCAATCACATTTGAATGTTGTTGAGAAAATTGCTGAAGACTTAGTTTTTGTAAGAACTCTTCACCTTGATTTGATTAACTGTCATTTTCTGATTGTTAATGATTTTGCTCCAACTAGTGGCATGAAGAGGTTTTCTCATGATTTGTACTGTGTTGGCAAGTCTGTTGGTGAAGTGATATTGACTTGACGTCCATAAAATTTGATTATGTTTGATAAAGAGTTTTCATGTGAAACACTCAATCTGTTTGATCGTAATGGTAATGAGAATTCTTTAACTCTTGTGCAAAATCTTCGTATATTTGCATGAGATTTGAGAGATTTGATTGTTTGAAAGTTTGCGTGTCTAAATCTTGTTTGCTTGGCATGTGTGATTTACTTGTGAAAACGAAATTTTTGTTACGTGCTGAAACAAGTGATCAAAACCGTGTGTTTAAACTGGGAGCAAGTTTTTCTAAATTATCATTAAGCGAAGGTGAACATCATAAATTTTATGTGAATAGAAGTGTGAACAATCTTTGCTTGTTTGATGTTTTATCATTATGTTTGAAAACAAAACATGTGAATTATGATGTCTTGCGAAGTCAAAATCAAATCTTTGATTCCGGAGATTATTCTATATTATGGTTTAAAGGATTTGAACGTGTTTTGCATGGTTATGAATTTCTATTGCATCGTGCTTCTACCATGTTGCAGGTAATGAAATGTTCAATTCAGATTGAAATGGTAAGGAAAAACTATGTTCTTAATTCTAGAGTTTATCTCTCTAATTTATTGTTTAAGGTGTTTGAGCAATGCACTTTTGATTTCCAAGATTATATCTTCATAGTACTTTATGGTTCTGGTTTGTTTTCATCGAAGAATATTTTGATTCATTATGAGAAGGTGAGATCAACTTCTATTTTGATCCCGGTATCGGTTTAAGCATTCTAAGTTTAGATGGGTTGTCAAAAGTTATTTTCTGTTTAAAATTCAAAGTGTCACTAATTTATTCCATTATTGTGCAGGTGACAACTTGGAATGGTTTCCTCCTAAAAATGGAGGTCATGAAAATAACATGTTTCCTTTTTGAACCATTTGTGGTTCTCAGGTTTTTGGAAATGAATCTGTCAGGTTCATGAACAAAAGTGTTCGTGACGATGAAAAATCTTTCGCGAGCAAGTGTCCCTATTTGAGGACAAATCGTTTTCAAGAGAGAGGGTATGATGTGATCCCAGCCATATCATGTTTCGAAACAATTAGATGACATCGAGATTGGCCCAAACTCGAGGGACCCAAGTGCAAAATGAAGCTTTTAATTCCAATTTGTTAATTTGGTTGCTGGAATAAGGACTTTGATTTATTTATTTTAGTTACTTTAGTTATTATAATATGAGTCTTTAATTATGTCTTGTTTATTAAATGCATCTTTAATTAATGTTTTGCATTATTGATCTACATCTTTTAATTATGACATGCATAATGTGTTTTGCATTTAATAAAGTCATGCATTAAGTAATTCATTGTTCATTTAGTTTACATCTTAATCAAACCAAGCATTTAAGCATCCTAGTTGTTAAATATGTTTGAGTTTGTTTATATAAGTATGTTATTTAATTTGGCTGTTATTTTTTTAATGCTTAAGTTATAGTGTGTTTAATTTTTCTTCAATAAATTGATTGTGTGATTGTTGTAGGAAAGTCCAAAAAGGTTGGTTACATCGCTACAAAAGGGTTGTTCGTTTGCCAAGAAGAATCAAATGCTGTCACATTCAATTAGCTGTCTAGTTTTGGCATAAAAGAGTGTGCATTTGGTCACTTAATTGCTGGCGCATATTTGGAATGTTTTTGGTGGTTATTGAACCATTCAAAGCTAGTTATGGTGCCAATTAAGAGATGAATACACAAGCATTAAGGCATTTGGTTAAGGGGAAAATGAAGGGACATCAAGCAGTACATTTAATGGACTACTAAACCTTCATCAAGTGAAGAGGCATGACTTTTCAATTATGCATGAATCAAGTGAAAAGACATGACCCTTTGGCTGCCCATTAAGAGTTATAACTGAATTTTAATATTTTTTAATAGTTGATATGAATGTTGAATTTGAATAGTCAAAATAATGCCTATAAATAGTTTGTAAGAAAACATTGTTTTGGATAGACTACTTTTTCCAAATTTATGAAATATTTGAAACTTGTGAGAGTTCAAATCTTCTTGTTCTTTTTGGGACTGATCTGGCTTATCAAGTTAGGCTTGTGGCGTCTTATCCTTCCTTTTTTTTGAACTTATCACTGCAAAGTGTGGCATTCGTTCCTATCTCATTAGACAGTGCCAAGGTTTATTTTCTGATTTTACTTTTCATTATCCATCTAAGTGCTTGTAAGTCTTGGATCGACAATCTCTATATTGTTAATTCAGCGTTTGCCTTAGCCGAAATTCCTCTATCCATCTTCCAAACTCTTTGAACCTTTTTTTAAACCTATCTTTTATCCACCTTTAGCATTTTCTTATAATAAATCAAACTTACTCAATTTCTCGATTGGGCAACTAATACGACTCGAATCATCACCAAACCGAGTTCGTATCATTATAGGTGTTGGAGTAAGGGTTAGATCCTCTATTCCCTACATAATTAGCCTACATATGGTTTCTCTCATCACTGTGCCCTGTATTAAAAATGGTTAGATTGGGTTGGTTTTGGACTTGCACCTTAGCCTCACTTATCTCCAATTAATTGAGCCTTTCGAGAACTTGTTGATATTTATCCTCGCTACTCACAACATTCACTGCCGCTTGTTTGGCTCAATATGTGAACCACTCAATCGGCCACATGTAAGAGTTCATCACTATGTCCTCGATAAGTTGACAGGCCTCAGTGTAAGTTTTTGATATGAATGCTCCCGAGGATGCTCCATCAAGACTAGAGCATAAATTTTTGTCAAGTCTATTGTAGAAGACTTAAAGTTACAGATAATCTTGTAAGCCATGGTATGGACACTTGCGCAACATCAAATTAAAGCACTCGCATGCCTCATAAAATGACTCTCCTTCCAACTACTGAAAAATTGTAATATCTATGCAAAGTTTCATGGTCTTGCTCGAAGAAAAATATTTTTCCAAAAATTTGCTTGCTAGCTCATCCCAAGTGTTCATAGAATCCACCAGTTATGAATTTAACCACATAAAAGCATTTCCAGTAAGAAAGAATGGGAATAATCAAAGACGAATAGCATCATCGGATATCCCATTATATCTAAAAGTATCACAAATGGTTAGAAATTGGTTAAGATGTTGATTTGGATCCTCATTCATTGACCCTCGAAATTGAAGGTTCGATTGTATCATTTGGATCATGGTCAGTTTGATTTTGAAGTTGTTAGCATTAATTATCGGGCAATTAATGCTACCTTGAACAACATCTAAATTAGGCATCGCATAGTCACGTGCAAAGTTTGTGGCTCCATGGGTAGTGTTGTGGTTGTCGAATTTATCCTTGCAGATTTTTGGTAGGCTGCTCTCTTAGTGGAGGTGGTGTGTCTCTGGGATGTTGCGCCCTCCTTATGTGTATGACGATACGTTCTGGTTTCGACTCAAATGGTAAGACACCATTACCGGTTTGAGTCATAGAATGCCTCCTATAAGCACAAGAGAGTGAAGAAAATTAACTAAAAATTGCAACAAAATAAAAACAAACAAAGAATAAGGTTATATCTATAAATCCTACTCTAGCTATTTATTTTTACCTAAAAATGTACACTAAAAATTACTTAATCTTACACTGTCTTCCCTAGAAACGGTGCCAACAACTTGATCGACTGTGCACGTGTGCATTGAAACAACGAATTTATATAAAAATTTTGAAAGCTCGATTTTATTGCAAGTATACAGTGTCAGTTGTAATATTTACAATTCCGATAGAACACAAAGTATTCCAAGGGGTCGAACCCAAAGGAAGAGGCGATTGAGAAGTAACTAGCATGCACAATAAAGTTTAAGAAGCTACTAATACGATTTTATAGTGCGACAAATCATAACAAGATAATTTTGTAAGAAAATTAAATATTCTATCCAGCAAATAATTTATGGGGATTGATTGACCTCGATGTGGTTCTGTAACAGCCCATCTTTCAGTGGTGTCAAAAATAGTGGTTTTGAGACCATAAATCCGACGTGTTGGTTTGTAAATATTTATTATTAAAATATTTATGAGGACATTAGTATCATATTAAATTTTGATTAAGGAATTTTATCGTTTAGATAGTTAATTAGGTAAAAAAGACTAAATCGCAAAAGCTGCAAAAGTTGAGTTCCATTAATTAAGAGTTTTAGATGTTAATTGGAAGGTCAGTGAGGTACTCAAATGGAAATTATACCATCATGGTGGTAAGTGAACGATTTTAGGGTCTTATAAACTAAAATTCATGTTAATTAATTAGGTGTAAAATGATAATTAGTAAATAAACTTAAGTTAAACTAAAAACAAAATAAAAATTATATCATCTTCTTCCCAATCTTTTATAATCGAAACCCTAAGGAGAAAGAAAGAAAGAAAAACATTGTTCAAGTTTTAATCCTTCAATAGGTAAGTGAAATTTTGTCTGTTTTTAGTAATTTTTATGTTTTTGAACTCATATTAGCTTAAATTAGCTAACCCGAGGATTAATTTTTAAAACTATCAAATGTTTTGGACTGTGTCATTGATGAGTTGAGTTATTTTCTTGAAGCTTTTGAAAGATTTTTAAGCTTAGATATTAGATTAGACTGTTTTGTAAAATAGTTTTGATGATTTTAAAGTTTAAGGACTAAATTGCTAAAAGGATGATATTGCTTGTACTTGATACATAATATTTGCAAATAGGGGCTATAGAAAAACCATGGAAGGTTTTGGCTGGAATGGGTTTAAGAGAAAATGGGTAATTTGCATGTTTGGGTATTAGGGATTAAATTGAATAAAAGTGAAAAGTTAAGGGCAATTTTATAAATGTCAAGAAGGACTAAATTATATAAAATGATTAAATTTGGCTGTTGATTTAGTTAATTAAATGAAACTATTATTTTAGATCATGAACGTGTTAGTAACCGAGGAAAAGATAAGGTAACAGAGTAGTCCCGGTATTTTGGCTATTTCCACAAATCAGCCGGATAAGTTCGTATTTCAAATTTTTATAATTAGTGTTTCTTTCCATACATTTTATAAATTTAAAATATGGAATTTCTAAGCATACTTTATCAATTAAGAGTTGGTGATACGAACAATTAAGGTGATTCGGCCTTGGGTCGAGATGTAAAGTGATGAAATGATTAAATATTATGTTTTGATGATATAGACCGTTCCGATGGTTGAGAATCCTGCATAAGTTATGGATTTTCGACAGCTTGTGTGAGTAGCATCGAAAACTAGTGAAATGACTGAATTCGCTGTTCTAATGAATGAACCATAGCGATGGCTGAGGTCCTGCATATGTTGCAGATCCTCGTCAGCTTGTGTGAGCAGCATTGCGAAACAGTCAATGTTTTAAAATTAGCTCGGATGAGCGATACTCTACATTTCTGAAATGATGAGCTAATTATATCTAAGAAAATTGATTTAATGAAACGTGTAGCTCATACTTGTGATGGATTGTGAACGACAAGGAATTACCTTATTTGTTATTCAATTGTGTTGTTAAGTTAAATTGTGGTAAGCTCTATCGTTATTTTACGAACTTAGTAAGCTTCAAGTAAGCTTACCTCTGTTTGACCTTTGTTTTGTAGATTTTGTTTTACAATGGGGAGATCAGATCAAGCTTAAAGAAACGCACTATCTCAAGGACTATTTTGGTAGATTTTGGATTTCTTGGTTATATGGCATGTAATAGGGCTATTGAGTTTTTTTTTCTTGTATATGTGTAATGGTTGTGTGCCTTGATTGGCATATGCAAGAGTGTGAATGAGTATGGAAATTGGTATGGTTTGTTCATGAATGAGTAAGGTACTTTGGTTGGGAAAGCAAGATTATGAATGTGCTTTGTGGCTTGTATGATCAAATTAAGAAATCAATTGTTTAGGTGTTTGAGTTATGGTGTCATTGATGCCACATTAGTTTGGCACATAGACTATTTGTTTTGGTATGTTTTAAGCATGTTTGATTGCATTTTGAAAGTTTCTATGCATGTGTTTTGATAAGTTTATGTATGAAAAAGCAGAAGATTTTAAGTCAATTAAGGTTGCACATGGCCTGGACATGGGCTGAGACACGGGCGTGTCGCCCAAGTCAGTGAGTTACACGGTCTGGCATACGGGTTGTGACATGATCGTGTGGCCCAAGTCAGTGAGTTACATGGTTTAACACATGAGTTGAGACACGGGCGTGTGACCCAAGTTAGTGAGTTACATGGTCTAGCAGATGATTGGGTACATGGGCGTGTGGAATGGCCACACAGGCCACACGGGCTTGTGGGAGAGCCACATGGCCGTGTAACCCCTGTAGGTAAAATATTTCAGTTTTTTCGTTAATATTTTGATTTGTATTGATTTGGTCCCTATTTGTTCGTAAGCCTATTTTAGGGCCTCGAAGGCCCAATTTAAAGCCTGTTCAAGTTTGTTTTAATTTGAAACGTGTCATATTTATTAGTAGGAAATTGAATTGATGAATGAATGATCTATATTATGTAAATATTAAGATATGTATGGTAACTCTTTGTAACCCTATTTTTTGTGACGGAGACTTGATGTGGGTGTTACATGCTCACGATCCTTGGATAAGGGACATAAATTGTGTAAATTACCAAGTGGCTCCGTTTTATCTTCTGATCTCACCGGTTAATCTAAGACTAATGAACAGGTGCGACAAGATTACCTTCCAATCTCACTTTGTCTTAATATTCCCTTAGAGGCGTCACTACCTAAGTTTTTAGTTTTATTTGATTTAGTCCAATTTATTACGATTTAGTCCTTTGTCCAAAAGTTTTAGTTTACCCACATCTCCGTCAACCAACCTCCTTTGAGGTTTAGCTACTCAGGCTCAAAGTAAAAGAAATAAACATAAAAATGTAAAACAAGGTAGCCATGAAAGTAAAGCTTAAGAAAAATATAAAAGTTAAGATTTTATGCCAGAAAACTAAATAGCATGAAACCAAAAGCATTTAACAGGAAAATCTAAAGGAAAAAACATAAAAGAAACAACCTTTAACAGATTGAAAGTAAAATAAACTAAATACATTAAACTAAAGCTTAAAAGGTCTTGAAAACAAGGTACAGGGACTAGAAATGCAAATAAACCTTAGCTACAGTGATAACTAAATTAGCTAACACTAAGAACAACAAGAACAAGAAGTAATTGTAGAAAAATAAACTCTAATCTAAGGTAGAAAAAAAGAAAAATAAAAACCCTAGAAAAGTGCAGAGAAAACTAAACCTAAATCTAAGCTAATGTGTGTGTGTCTCCTCCTTAGAAATTTTTGGTTGTTTTGAAGTGTATTTTGATGAATTTTTGTTTCCAAAAATTCCCTTACAAGAGCCTTGTGTGATTGGTGACCGGGTAGACAAAGACTACCCTTTTTGTCCAAAATTGTCTCCCTAACGAAGGTGGTATTACGATACCCCGAAGAGGATATTGCAATACCTCGAGTAGTTTTGAACCTTGGGGTCTTCTTTGGGAAATGGATATTGCGATACCCAAAGAGGATATCGCAATACCACCAAACCATACACATTTGGACTGGCACACTCAACATCCGATAATCCTTGAGGTGTATTCAAAAAACTGGTAAAATCATATATCGCATCAGGGGGTGATGGGGTATTGTGAAATCAGAGGTACCGAGCCAAAGATATATTTGAAGGAAGGTGGTTGTTGTTTTTCATGACTAGAACCACCTGTATCCAGATGATATGAGTACGTTTGTGAGGCTAAATGTTAAGGCTCATGTTAGCTCAGAAGGATCAACTCGAGATCAACGTTAGGGAGGTTAAATCGACCTTTGAGAAGTTTGGTGGAAGCAACAAAAATTGTGCAACAAAGAACACAATGATTT
This sequence comes from Gossypium arboreum, assembly GCF_025698485.1. NCBI lineage: Eukaryota > Viridiplantae > Streptophyta > Magnoliopsida > Malvales > Malvaceae > Gossypium > Gossypium arboreum. The sequence goes on along the minus strand of NC_069079.1, from coordinate 63,760,865 downwards.
ATAGTGGTTTAGCCCTAATTGCCTACTCCACTACCTTAACTTTCCACAACCAAGGATTTTCCCAAATTTACTAATTTGGCAACCTTTGAGGATAAGATTTAACCTTAAAATCTCTTTTAAGACTTATACCCTAAAATTTTAAGATACAACTCCTTAAGGATTTTACCCAAACCTTAATAATGAACCCTCTCTCAAAAGAGATATAAATAAGCAAAAAAAAAAAAAACAATCCTCACAAAATCAGGATGTTTGCCAATTAAGCACAAATACAAATAAGAACACTTGAGCTAAATGAATACAATGAAAGCTCACAAGTGTCTACAAGATATGGTATGAAATAACTAAGCTCTATGTTGTTTTGATTTATCTTTAAGCTTTGCACATTGCTCTTCTTGTTGCTAAACTTTTGGAAGATGGTATTTATACCCTCTAATTGATTTCCAACCATTGTGGTTGTTGTAAAAGTGAATGTAGTCGTTGGGGATGAAATACCAAGTCATTAACTGCACCTGTAGCAATGAGTATTGATATACACTAAAAGGGTATCGATATTTTTTGTAATTAACACAGACTTTAGTGACCGTTAGAGCTGGAATATCGATACCTTAGGAAACATATCGATACCTTAAGAAAATTATCGATACCGGATCGATACATACTAAGGTTTGAAAGAAACAAAATATCAATTTGGTATCATTATCAGAAGAGTATCGATATCTTGTAAAATATTGATACTGAAACAAAAAGTATCGATACTTTTTTGTCCTAGAGTAATTCTAACTTGTTTGAAAATGATTAAAACATATTTGAAAATATTTGACTCAATTGAAACCATTTCAACTTGATTATATCAAATTGCTCAACTTTACTTTTATTCAAAAACACTTTAATTTGTTATATCAAAACATATTATCCAATAAGGCTTAGTTTAACAACCTCCCCCTTTTTGATATAACAAAACATTTTGTAAACTTGTTTTTGAATAGATTGCTCCCCTTTAATAAAAGTCATTTTCAATTTAAGCTCCCCTATATAAAAATCATTTTCAATTTAAGGCATAAATATTTGAATTAAGCACAAATTTGACATTCATTTTGATTTGAAATTTTTGGTCACTAATTTTGGCATATAAGCAATCAATCAACCATTAAAATTTACCTTTCTCTTCTACCCTTTTTGTTATATCAAAAAAAAAAACAATAAAGCTCTCAAGATATAACATCCCAAAATAGGGCCTAAACAGAACAGTGGTTGCGAAACACGAATTCAAGATAGAAAAGTTTATTCTGATTAATTTTTATAATTTACCGAGTGATTAGATACATGTGTTAAGAGAATCGATAGGAAATTTTATAGATAGCATGCTTAATTTGCCTACTAGGGCTTAATTGCAAAAGTTGATAAATATGAGTTTTAGATGTTAAAGGATTAAATTGAAGAGTATAATTGAAGTAGAGGTCCTTAAATGGTAATTAGACCATTAGGTTTTCATGGACAAAAATGGACATACATAGATAAAAATAATTAAAGTTTTAATGAAGGGTATTTTAGTCATTTGGTAATTAAAAGATTAAAAAGGGGAAAAAGATGGAAAAATGTGTCCATCTTCTTCATTAGGCTGAAATTTCAAGGGTTCTTCATAGCTAGGGTTTTTTCAAGCTTTCAAGCTTCATAGTAAGTGATTCCAAGCCCCGTTTTTAATGTTCTTTACGTTTTTGAAGTCCCGGTAACTTAATTTAGTTTATTCTAGTAATAATTTAACATAGGGTTCATATTTGGAAAAATACCCATAGGTGAAATGTGTTTATTTTGATATTTTATGGTAGAATATGAAGTTTGAAATTATGTTAAACGACTTGAGCTAAGCGATTTTAAGCGAAAACGAGTAAAACGACATAATCGGTAAATATACCTAATGGTCATAAGTACATGTTAGAGTGGGAATTTGATGTTTCTGTAGGTAAATAAATGATCAGCATGTCATAAAACATAAGAATTAGGGATAAAGTTTCATTTCCGAGCCTTGGGACAAAAGTGTAAATATGCAAAAGTTTAGGGGTAAAATCATAATTTTTCCAAAGTTAGAGTTAAGGACTGTTTTGATAAATGTGAATATTAAATAAGTTAAATTTTATATTATAGATCAAGAAGAACGAAATTCGGGGTTAGACCGAGGAAAGAAAAAGGTTGAGGACTAAATCAAAATATTTGATCATATTTTGTATCGAGGTAAGTTTGCGATAAATAAATACAACGTTTTATTATTTATAATTAATGATGTTATTTTTCAGCATCTATATATTTATTATGTAAATTTATTCCTTGATGATTCAAGCAAGAATTGACGGAGAAATGATACTTAAAAGTCCCGGTTGAACCTTAGGAATGTGTAGGATACAAATGTCATGACATTAGGGTTTAAGGATACCAAGTAAGACCATGCCAAGGCATGGAATTGGTAAGTTCTACAAGGCAAGGAAATCATGTAAGACCATGTCAAGACATGGCATTGATAAACTACTATAAGGCAAAGATCCCATGTAAGACCATGCCAAGGCATGGCAATGTTGAGTTCATAAGGCAAGGATACCACGTAAGACCATATCAAGACATGGCAATGGTAAGTTAAAAAGGAAAGGTACCTGTGTATCCTTAGTATTCCAAATGGTTCAATGGAAAATTCAAAGAGTGTACCAAAGGGAAGGTAAGATAAGTCCATGTTCGAAAGGTTCAGGTTACTTGATAATTCATTTAGAATGTTGTTATTTATTTACATGCAAACTTACTAAGCTTTATGCTTACTCCCTTTCTTTTCTCTCTTTTTTATAGTATCGCAAAGCCAACTCGAAAAATCGTAAGGACGTCGGAGATCGCCTCACACTATCAATGAGTTATATCGGTATTTTGTGACTAGAAATACTTTAAGTTATGGCATGTATAGGGACTTGGCTATTTTGTGTGTATGTCCTTATGATATGATTAAAGAATGGCATGTGAATACTTGGTAATGATTAGCTTATGATATAGCTAAATAAGAACATGTTTTTGTATTATGCATGCCTAAATGAGGTTTGATGCAAAGAAACTACGAAAGAGTAAGAGTTGGCCATTGAACAGTTAGGAAACAGCAGCAGTGATGTGGATTTGAAAAATCACTAAAAATTATATAAATGGAATTAATGGTGAATGAGATATAGAATTAAATCTTATTGAGTCTATTTTCATAGGAAAGAAACAGAGAAAGCAAAGGAAGTCTATATTTTGAGATATTTAAATTTCTGTAAGACTGATTTAGAGTAACTTCTTGATCTCCTGTTCCAAGTTTGGAAAATCACTAGAAACTTTACAAAAATAATTATAAGTCAAAGTTTATATTTATAGATTCTTTAGTGAGTCTATTTTCATTATAAATAATCATAAATGTTATCCGATTTCTGTATAATGAGATAATTGATTTTTAGTGAAGAGAGGTCAAGTCCGCCAAACTGCAAAACAGGGGAATATTTAATGAATAAACTGTATTAATTGACCAAACCAAAAATTCTGAAAAAATTATGGTAGGAAGATATATGAGTTTAGTTTTAGGGAAAATTTACAGATTTAAATTTTGAGTTTCGTAGCTCGAGTTATAATTAATTTAGTGGCTGTTACGCCAATGGGCAGTTTTATTATGAATAGTGAAATAAATTGTTTTGATTTGTGTAAGTAATTGGAAAATTTTTAATGTTCCTGGTTTGGTCCCGAACCATTCCAATTGCACATTTTAGAGCCTCGAGGACCCTTTTTAGGGATTTATTGGATGAATGTGAACGAATTAATATTTTTTTAAGAAAAGTAATTTTTTTATGCCCCGAACAGGTAAAGATAAGTCTGGTAACGCCTCGTGCTCGACTCCGACGATAGTTTCGGGTAAGGGGTGTTACACAAGAGGAAAAGAAAGTGATTTGTTCAAAGATAAATATTAAATATAAAGAACTAATGAACTACCATACAACATTAAGGTGCAATCGCATAGAATTTGCCTTTGATCTCCTTGAAGCAATGCACCTTACCTACAAATATATTAAGTTTTTTGGTTCGCAATATCATTTGGGTCCATAACCATTAGTCTTCAAAATCCTAGTCCCTTTAGGTATCCATTTTGAAAGAGCTTCCTTGTCTTGAGTATCACTAACCCCTTTAGAGACCCATAAACTCTTAACAAGTTTTCCCTTGTAAAATTTTGAGGGACCTCTATGTAGTAATTAAAGCTATTTTTAACAAAGTTTTGTTTTGAATTTTCTCCTTTTTCAAAAACTTTGTAAAGTGAGCTTTTTCCCTCTTAAGCAACTCAAGTTGCTTTTGATGATCCTTTATGCAAGTCTAAATTTTTCTTTTCAAAGTCATTAATAGTTTCTTGCATTTTGTTTACTTTCTCTTTATGTTCATGATTGGTTTTGGAAAGTAAGTCATTTTCATTTCTCAATTTTGAAACACTTTTCTTATCTTTTGACAACATGACTTCAAATTCCAAACTCAATTCATTATAGGCATCTTGCAACTCATCAAATTAATAATCATTTAAAGTAGTTGAGTTAGAAGTTACCTTAGGATCATTGATGGTCATAAGGCATAAGTTGGCTACTTATCACCGGATGAATCTTCATCACTCCAAGTAGCAACATAGGCCTTTTGTCTGCTAGACCAAAGAAGTTGGGACCCAAAATTTAAAAAAAAAAACACTAGTGCCGGCAGATGGAAGGTTGACACAAAAAATATATATTTTACTGACAAAATACTGATGCTGGCAACTGGAAGGCCGACACTAAATTTTTTTTCTTACCCAAGGCCCGACCTCGAGAAACACGAGGCCAAAAAAGAATTTTTTTTTACCTTCCACAGGTGCCGACCACGACAATGCCGACACCAAAAAATACCGAAAAAATATTTTAATTTGTTTCTCCTGGTGCCGACCACTTAGATGCCGGCACCTAATAAAAAATAATTTTTTGAACCGAAAAATAGCTATATTTTTTGAAAAGTACACCAAAAAACACCAAAAAAATATTTTTTAGCCTCGACTCAATCAACAAGTAATGGTTACACGGTGATTGACTTTGGTGCCGACACCGCTTGATATTGTAGATTTCAAGTAATTTTTGTTATAATTTTTGAATTTAAGTCATTTTCATAATTCATAATATTTTTAGATTATTTTGTAAAAATCAAAATTATAAGAAATGAATATATTTAAAAAACCAAATTGTGAATTATATATATTTAAAAAGGTAAGTGATCTTTCACAAGTATAAAGATAATATTTTTTTATAAAACATATTATATAAATATTAGATTAGCTATGTTAACACAAATTAATAATATTAATATGAAAATACAAACCTTATAATAGAATGTAAGTTTAGATACCAACTAAATACAAAAAATTAATTGAACAAGTTAAATAACAAACTAATATTAACCCTTAAGCATTTAATGATTTCAACCAAACCCTAATTTTTATTTTATAAATATAGCTTCTACAAATGATCTTAATTAAAAAAATATTTATTAAAATAAATAATGTGATTAAGCGAATATATCGCTTATTCTTACAAAAGTAGGTACTTTTTTCACAAAGTGGATAATTTTTAAAATATATATATGGCGATGTGACTACCCTAAATAGTTAAGGTATTAGGGGCCAAACCAAACCATCCAGAAAAAGACCTAAAACAGTATCAATGTTAGCTTGAGTCTGGCTTCACTTCACACTCTCACTGCCTATCTCCCTTCTCTCAAACCCAAAACAATCAGACAGACAGGTAAGGCCATTTTCAAAACTATTTCTTTTGCACTCTTATCTTGGCTGCTGATTTCTTCGTTTTGATATTTTCTAGGGTTCAATTCCTGTAATCTTCCCTCTTCTAACTTTTCCCTTCTTATATATCCTTTGCTGGCTTCCAATCCAATCTCTCTTCTGTGTTTTATTGTTTCTTATGTCAGATCTGCTATATTAAAACCGAATGTTTAAACCGTTATGCTGATTCTGATACTTAGTATCTTCTTTTTCTTTTTCTTTTTTTAAATCCTATTTTATGCTTAACGTTAAAGATAAAACCTTTTCTTTTACTATCTTAGATCTTGAGTTTTAATTGTGAGCAGTAATAGTTTCTTTGCCTTCTATTTGTTGCATTATTTATTACCACTCAATTCTCTTGCTAAGCTACTGTACAAAAAAAATGACCTTTGTTTTTTTTTTGAATATCTTGTTTGCTTTAATTCCATATTATATAATATTATTTAAAAATAATGTGGATTTTGTTTTTGTATTGTAAATGAATGTCTTATTTCCTTATTGTGCATTTTTATGTGAAAAGATGCACAATGCCCATGTATGTATTCTTTTCTTCAGATTTTCAGGAAGTTTCTGATGAATATTGCTGTTATCTTTTTTGGGAATCAGTTGAACTGTGTGAAATTTAGGAATCCAGACATGTTGCCCACTTTTTAGTTTTTTGTTTTTTTTTTTTTGCATTACTGTATTATTGTATCTTTATTAAATGTGAACTAAGGTTTTTGAGTAATTGCAGCCTGTAATGGAAACAACTTCAAATTCAAAACACAGGCCATTTTCGATTAAACTATGGCCCCCTAGTGAAAGCACTCGACTGGTACTTGTGCAACGCTTGACAAACAATCTCTCCAGTAATTCTATTTTTACCCAGAAGTATGGTGCTCTTAACAAAGAAGATGCCGAGGAGAATGCTAAGAAAATTGAGGATATAGCTTTCAACGTGGCAAATGAACAGTATGATAGGGAGCCTGATGGTGATGGAGGTGCTGCAGTGCAGCTTTATGCCAAGCAATGTAGCAAGCTTTTGTTGGAGGTTCTTAAAAGAGGGCCTGAGGAAAAGGAGAAGGAATTGGCATCTCAGAACAATGCTTCCGCTGAAACCTTCTTTGACATATCTAAAGGCCAACGGGCTTTTATCAAGGCAGAGGAGGCTGAGAATCTTCTAAGGCCTTTGAAAGAACCGGGAAATTCATACACCAAGATATGCTTTAGTAATAGAAGCTTTGGTTTAGAGGCAGCCCGTGTGGCTGAGCCTATTTTGGTTTCCCTTAAGAATCAGTTGAAAGAAATTGATTTGTCAGACTTTATTGCAGGAAGACCAGAGACAGAAGCCCTTGAAGTTATGAATATATTCTCAGCTGCCTTGGAGGGTAGTGTTTTGAAGTCTCTTAATCTTTCAAACAATGCCTTAGGTGAGAAAGGTGTTAGGGCTTTTGGTTCTCTTTTGAAATCACAGAGTTGCCTAGAGGAGCTCTATTTGATGAATGATGGTATTTCAGAGGAAGCCGCAAAGGCTGTCTGTGAATTGATTCCCTCTACAGAGAAGTTGAAGGTGCTTCACTTTCATAATAATATGACCGGAGATGAGGGTGCACTTGCAATTTCTGATGTTGTGAAGCGCTCTCCTTTTTTGGAGGATTTTCGATGCTCCTCGACAAGGGTTGGTTCAGGAGGAGGAGTTGCCTTAGCGAAAGCACTCGAGTCTTGCACCAATTTAAAGAAGCTTGACCTGCGAGACAACATGTTTGGTGTAGAAGCAGGAATTGCCCTGAGTAAAGCATTTTCAAAGCATTTGGATCTGGTTGAGGTTTACTTGAGTTATCTCAACTTGGAAGATGAGGGTACAGTAGCAATAGCCAATGCTCTGAAGGAATCGGCTCCTTCTCTTGAAGTTTTAGAAATGGCTGGAAATGACATAACAGCTGATGCTGCTCCTACCATAGCTGCTTGTATTGCAGCAAAGCAGCATCTAACCAAGCTGAACTTGGCTGAGAATGAACTCAAGGATGAAGGTACCATCCAAATAAGTAAGGCTTTGGAGGAAGGGCATACCCTTTTAAAGGAAGTTGATATGAGCACCAATTTCATAAGAAGGGCTGGGGCTCGGCATTTGGCTCAGGTAGTTGTTCAGAAACCTGGCTTTAGGCTGTTAAACATCAATGGGAATATCATCTCTGATGATGGTGTTGACGAGGTGAAGGAAGTATTCAAAAAATATCCTGGTGTGCTTGGTTCCTTTGATGAGAATGATCCTGAAGGAGGAGATGATGATGATGGAGAAAAATCCGGTGGGGGTGAAGCTAATGAGGATGAACTGGAATCTAAAATGAAGAATCTTGAAGTTGGCCAAGAAGAATAGATAGTTTACAAAAATTTCTCAGCTATGCTGCTTTAGGTTTTAATAATTGTAGAATTCATTGCTGAGCTTATTTTCCCAGCGAATACCCAACTCGTGTTTTAGTAGGGTAGCCTCTTCTGCAGGATCGTTGTTCTCCTTTTATTTTCGTTAGGGTATGTATGATCCTTGAAAGTTGGATCTTCCTTTCAAACTTTTATAAGTCTTGTTGTGATAGCCATTAGCCAAGCTTTCTCTGGACATAGCTAATGATGCTTGAGATCCGTTCTGTTCTAAGCTGCTGCTGATATTGTCTCTTTCTTTCATTGTTTCCACTGTTTTCGGTCCATATATATTTCCCTCCAATCTCAGTGGAAGGATCTTGATTACCGCCCCTCAAATTTCACCAGTGATTTTGGGGGCCAATAACCATTGTCTGGCTATTAGCAACTTTATTTCAATACCCCCCTTTTGTAGTAAAATTTTCTTTAAGAATATTGCATTGCTGATTATGTAACATTAAACACGAATTAGATTCTAAGGTAAGATGCTAATTGAAATTTAGCGGGGGAAATTAAACCATTATAAAAACTTCATGGTAGGTAGATTACAACACACTAGTGAAGGTTATTTCTGGTGTAAAATTGGGTCTGGAGGAATAGGAATAAGAAATTTACATGATCAAAATTCAAACCCATCCATTTCCTCTTCCATTGGAATTCTGCCCTCTAGAATCAGATGATGAACTTGGGAAAACATAGCTTGATCTCTTCTTTTTCTTAATAGTATTCCATGTAATTATTTGCTCATTCCATGAACTTCCTCCACCATGATGCTCAGATTTTTCGACACCTAGATCACGATATTCTGGTTTCTTTGAAGCTGATGAACCATAGGTGGTATCTTCACTAGTTCCTTCACTTATTGCTGCCATATTCTCGTTCCTAAATTCTACTCCTATGTTATTAATAGGCAACTCGGAGTCCTCATCAGCTGGAAGATGGTCTTTTCTCTTCCTTTTGCTTGGTAACTTCTTTGCCATGTCTTCTGCATTTTCCACAGCCCTCATGAACTGTAAGTCACTTAATGTATCTGGATAATAGTTCCCACCTTTTCTTTTTCGCTTCCCTAATTCAACATAGCTTTCTGAAATTTTGCCCTTCCTATCATCATTAAGTACAAATACCCACTCAGGTACCTCATGGTCTTCCATGAGACGAGACCGATAATTCTCCTTTACTCTTCTTTCCTCATCCATTTGCTCAAACATCCGGAACTCATCATCTGACCGAGCTGCAAGTCGATTGATTTCCCTCTCACTTGGAACATCTGTTCCAAGTGAGCTTGTTCCTCTCCGCATGATTTCTTCCAGCATTTCTTTTCTGTCCTGAGCTGCATAAGTGAAGATGATCGTATTATCATGGTATTGACTTTACTCAAGTAGGAGTACAATTAAAATATGAACTAAAAGATAACAGTTTTTGGCATGTGATAGACGAAAAATACAAATTGTTTCGATTCCAAGCTCCAACCAGTTCAAATGGACTTTAAGCATCATATCCCACGAAGAGAATAATAAACATTTAGCACTAACTGTTCTCTTATAACATGGCAAAATTTTATATATATCTCCAAGAACTCATTTTAGTTTCTGGAAAAAGGAATAAAAAATTAAGACACGGTTGAAAGAAAACAATTTTTTAGGACTATAGATGCTAACATATAATAATATATATATATGAATTTATATATATATAGAGAGAGAGAGAGAGAGATTTCCTTCTTTAGCATTCAAAGTAAAATCAGATGGTAAAAAAATGTATGAAAAGATGAAACGGAACAAGGACGTGTTAAGTGTCAAAGGAAAGGTTAGGGTAGGGCAGGGCTTTGCCTCTACATTCTCCGCATTTTACTGTCTGACCAATTATATAATCTTTAAGTAACTAACTCCTACTTGTATGCCTACACACGCAGACACAGACGCATACAAAAAACAATACACACCATGCAAACTCATTAAATCCAACAATACCCTGTGGATTCTGCAACTGCTGATTATCAAATATGGTGCAACATAACTGAGGCAATATTACTTGTCCTAACTCATGCCATGCTGATATTTATGTTGCATGCATTAAATAGGTAAAATTAAATAGGTAAAACAGACCTGTGGAAGTTGTATTAAACAATCCAGCCTGGATGACCTTAGCATCAATACCCATCTTCTGCTTTGCACGCTCTAAAATAACCTCTTCAATTGATCCAACACTAACCAGCACAAAAACCCTGACTTCCTTCTTCTGTCCTATACGATGGGCTCTATCCTCCGCCTGCTGATCCATTTGGGGGTTCCAGTCACTATCAAAAATAATTACAGTGTCTGCTGTCTGCAAGTTCAGCCCAAGACCTCCAGCACGAGTGCTTAATAGAAACATAAAATAAGGAGAGTCTGGAGCATTGAACTTCTTAAGCAAAGTGCCTCTTTCCTCTGTTTTTGTTGAGCCATCAAGTCTAAGATACATGAAATTGTTGAGCCTTAGATATATTTCAAGAATGTCCATGAGATGAGTCATTTGGGAGAAAAGCAGGACACGATGGCCAGTTCTGTGTAGTTTTGGGAGTAACCTATCAAGGAGCTCAAATTTCCCTGATGCTCTGACAATCTCCTCTCTCTGCCACATATTGTGGGTAGGAACAAAGAGATACGGGTGGTTACAACATTTCCTCAATTGCATAGTCAGGTTCTGGAGGCTCTTTGATTTCCCAGACCCTGCAAAAATTTAGACTTCTTATTAACCAATTGGCAACTATTTCTGCTTTCCTATTCCAGTAAGATAGTACTATCACTGAGCTGGAAACCATATAATCCAGTTCAAACAAACTCAAATGTGAAAGAGTCCAATATTAAAACTTGACTAGTCTAAAATTGAGTAAAAGGATATGCATAAGGTCATACAAGATAGATAAAACTAGGCTCACAGCATAAGAATTAAGAAGCATACTACTATAACTCAGCTCCCTTTGAGAAGGTTCTGGTAGATATATGGTAACTCACAGTACATTTTTACCAGCCCCTTCCCATCTTAGAAGTAAATGTCAGTAACCAGAAACTAGTCACTTAGCAGTTTTGAAACAATGTACATCTACTTAATGATATTTAAGGAGAAGCTATACTTGCCACCAAAAGCACAAGCACACAATTAAAACATCCCTGCCTAACCAATATGATTCAAAGAATGCAAGTTTTTCAACAAAAATAGATCAGTACAACATCGAAACAGCTGATTGATCACATGAAAAATAGAATCTACAAACCATTGTCTAGACCAACCCTGCCCTTTTCTGTTACTTGCTGATAGTATGCTTTCTGCCATGCTGACAGATCACATTTGAGTATAACCTGGGATTTTCCAGGAAGGTATTTCTCCACCTCATCCTTTTTTCTCCTTAAGATGAATGGCCTTATAACCTGAAAATCAAGGAAATTTAATCAATAAAAAGTCTTAAGGATAGATAAGACAGTTACTAATGAAGACCTACATGATGTAGACGACGAATAATCAAGAGTTGTTCTTCATCAGTAAGAGAAACATCACCACGATCTGCAAAGGGTGCATTAAACCACTCCTCAAAATTCTGAACTGAATTGAAAATGTTTGGGAGTAGAAAGTTAAGCAGCGACCATAATTCTTGTAAACTGTTCTGAATAGGGGTCCCAGTTAACAGAAGTCTGCGCTGGATCTGATAGCTGTACACAAGTGAAAATTCAATTAGAACAGCCTTTCTAATTTTCTTGCAAAGACCTAATCTAAAATATAACATGACATCCTCAATTCTCTAGCAATTGAGAGAAAACACTCATAATGATAGTTATCTGAAAAATAATGTATCTTCTGTAATGCACTAAATACAGTGAAATATATTTAACCCTACATTATGTTTCAGAAGGATAAAATTCTAGATGAACACTTTGAATTTTTTTTCAATTGCAACCATAAACTGTTTGTCTTCAAAAGACACTACCTTTAAAAGGCCTTCCGAATTCAATAGCACAAGAAGAGAAGGGAGGGGAGAATTTTGAAGAATTATATGTTAAAATTCAAGCCAAATTAATATCATCTGTCATGTGGTATCTGGCATTAAGTAATTTTCCAGGCAACCCAAAGCAACAAACTACACCCAACTAAACAAATCTATGTGTCTGTATACATATATCACTAAAGCCAACTCTAACTCTCCCCACCCGTCCCCAACTCTGGTGACCCCATAGAAAAAATAAAAGATATCCACTACGCATATTAAATCAGTGGCATAATCGGTGACCTTTCAAAGAAGGAAAAGGATTAGTTGGTATTGTAAATTGAAAAGAGGAAAAAGATGAAACAGAAGGAAAATACAAGACATAAGCAATTCATTTTTTCAGTTTCTTAATTTTCTGTCTTCTGTTATGTTTCTACATAGAGCGCACAAGTCACTGCAAGTCACATTTGATCCAAAACCTGAAAGCTAGCAAGGTCTCTCCCTAATCAATGGTGTTGTGTATACAAACTAAACAAAACCTGACCTTTAAGATGCAAAGTAAAATGTAGATGAGACATCTATAGGATAAAGAATACCAACAGGCAATGGTACAAAAAAGTGGGTCTATAACCTTCCAAAACAATATGATTACAATCTAGCAGAAAGAGCAAACATAAAGTTTATAATAATACCCTGAAATAAGGGTTCGTGCAAGGGCACACTCATGATTCTTTAACCTATGCCCTTCATCGACAATCATGTAGTACCAGTGTATCTTCTTCAAAAAAGCTTTATCTCTCATGATAAGATCATAGTGTGTGATCAAAACATTAAATTTTCCATCTCTTGATATTTCTTCCCTCATCGCCTTCCTCTCATCCAAACGTCCATCATAGAGGACTGCATGAATGCTGAAACAAGAAGAAAATGCCTAAGAAATTTCAAATTATAGGTTACATGAAGAAAAGCAAATGCATCCTTTTGGATGTGTGGATGTACACATGCTTGAGAGAGATGCTTTTGAAAACCACTTTGGTACCTAGGAGCCCATGTCGAGAATTCATGAATCCAATTTGGTAATACAGCTTTTGGAGCCACTATCAAGTGGGGCCCAGTAACCCCTTTGTTCTCCATGAGATATGCAATTAATGAGATAGTCTGTATTGTTTTTCCCAACCCCATCTCATCAGCTAAAATCCCATTAAGGTTGTTATTGAACAAAGAAAGCATCCATTGAAGCCCTTCTAACTGGTATGGTCTTAACTCTCCACCTTGAAGCATGGATGGTTGCTCTGTTACCTGTTAACAGAACATAAATTTAGTAGTTTCTTCCCAGAAAATGAAGAACATCACAAACATTGAGAACATGTATTGTTTGCAATATACATATATAAAAAGCTTCATAAGATATCATATGGTAGCAATTGGGTGGTAAAACCAGGAACTAACACTGACTATTGGTAAAGGACTGACAATTCACAGGCATCCATCTCAACCTGTATGTTTTATTGTTGAGTACAAAGTTTACTCCCATTAGCAAATTAGCCACAACTAATATGACCACAAAAACCTAAGAACCTATAGGTTCAAAAAGATGGAATCCATGAGTAGGACATTGCAAATGAACATATCGGAATATCAACACAGTCATTTTCCAATAGTTAAAAGAAAGCAAACTAAAACATTTAAGCCGTTTTTATCACCATAAATGTGCAGCAAGTAGATATATATATTGCTCCAACCTTTCACAGTGCAATTGAATTCTGAGATAACATAAGCTAATGGTCCGGGATGAAACTTTCTTTTTTGAAATCCAGGATGAAACATTAAAAATGAAAATATATGGTGCATTTGTTTCGTGGAAATGCTTTCAGCATTTTTCGATGTTTGTTTCATGGAAAATTACTTGATCAATGAAAAATGATTTACCGATCAACAAAAAATAAGACAATTCTTTTGTAAATTATCTTATCCTTTTAAAAAGAAGACAATTTCCAAAAAAGAACATAAAAGTAAGGTGAATTATGAATCAAAATTTACCTTGAATCGAGCTAAATATATTATATTAATAATAATTTTTCATTTTATCAAAAATAATTTTTAAGTTTAAAACATTTGAAATATTAAAACATTAATGTAAAATTACTTTTAATATAACAATTTTCAATATATTTAAACAAAAACTTCAATAATTAATAATAAATTTATTAATATAATTAATACTATATACTATTTTAATAAAATATTTAATATTACAATATTATTTAATAATAAATTATATTCTTAATATTTTATTGAATAATGTTTAATAGTACTATTTTAACAATAAATATATAGATTATAACATAAAACATTTAACAATAAAATGTTTTTGTTGATATATACAAAAATGGAAAGATACATAATACAAAGTATTTTCCACATTGTATGGTTAGAGTAATATTAATATTAAAATAAGATTTACAATAAGATTATCTTGGGTTTTCTATATTAACATAATACATTAAATATTATTGTTAAACTAAATATTAAATAATATTATCTTGGGTTTTCTATATTAATATAATACATTAAATATTATTTTAAACTAAATATTAATATTAAAATTAATTCTTTAATGATAAACAATTTTAAATAATTAGTATTTATCTCAATATTTCTATTGAAAAATGTAAAAATAATATTTTAACAATAGTTATGTTGATATAAATAATATTTACTAATTATTATAATATATTAAAAAATAGTATTAACTTTTTAGTAATAAATATTTTTTATGTATTTAATATCAAATATAATATTTTAGTATCCAAAATAAAAATTCTCTATTTTTCTGAAAATCTTCACATTTTCCAGAAAAAGTTTACTGGAAAACAATTATGTAAAACAAAAAGACCCATAGTTCACAAGGATGCAGATAATAAGGTTTATAATCTTACCTTTTCCTGAATTGAGTGAATAGCCAAGTTATACTGCCGCTGACCTTCAAGTAGATCGCTGGATTCATCATTCTGATCAGAATCAGTGGCACCTGTATCTTCTTCAGGAAGTGAATCTCCAGGAGTTCCATCCTTCGAAGCATCCAGCTCCGGTGAATCTGAATCTAAATCCTTCAAATCTTCAATACCATCTGAATGTTTAGCATCTTTCTGCCGCTGAACAGCAGCTCCTAAATTAACAAGGAGCTTATTTGTTTCCGACAGTAGCATAGTTAATCGTTCATTCTTGCTCTCCTTTACTAATCTCATATATGCTTCTTGATCATCCGCCTTCAGGGCCTGGAACCTCAATTTCTCTGCTCTTGTAGCACGTTGCCTTTGCCTTCCATGCCATGCCTATTAAATTACCAACTTATGCTATAAGTCTCTCATGATTCATACCAAATGGTATGATAACTATAGCTACTAGTAATTGATGCTGAATCCAATAATGGAAATATATAAAGCATTTTCAGAATTATAGAAGATGATTAATTGAGCAACATCTTTATTGGAAGCTTTCCTTTTGTGTCAAATAAGAGCTTACACTTCTTCCAAAATATACTCAATATCTAAATATTATAACCATGGTAGTGTTTCAAGTAACAGGACAATGAACACATGATGCTTCAATACGCTTCTGACAAGAATAAATCTCTGAATAATATTAACAAAGGATGTTTCAATAATCAAGAAGCATCTATCCACTATAAATGCTTGGTTGAAGGTACAAGTACTGGAATTCCCCGTACTAATGGAAAAGGAGTTTAGATTTTCATTTGTTTTATCTGAAAATGATGTTGGATTGAAGACATGGAGCAGACCTTTGATAAAAGAGAGATAGGGCGTAAGCGAGTCTGCATGTAATAAGCTATGCAATGCCAATAGTTACTAGAAAAACAATAGAAGCATCTTTTTGTTACAGTACTAGCAACATCATCATTTGACTAATTACCATACGACTTAATTAAAATGCAATTAAGTGTTCCTATAAAGTGTTTAATGCATATTTTAGATAGACATCAGAAGGCTAGAAGGCACCCTATTTGGTGCTTCAGTTCACAATTCTTTGTTGAAAGCTTAAATCAGTGTCGCAGTTTTATCTATTACCTAGCATCTAAATGACACTTCCTATGCATCCTGTAAATGCCTTTCATTAGCTTGATCACTATTGACTCAAAACAACCATGTTCCACAAAATTCCACATATATACTTGCCCATCAAGTAAGTAAAGCATGACTCTGCATCCCTCTATCCCTACCAGATGAACGGTAAAACACTATAAAAGCATATCACATAAAAGGAACGTAATACCTGGACACCATCATTCCTTTGTTTTCGACGCTTTAGAGTAGCTTGAATCTGCAATTGGAAGTCGCGGAATGCATTAACTATTTCTGAGAAAAATTTCTTCTTTCTATTCTCCAAATGGTTCCTTTCCTCCTCTCTCAATCGTGATAATCTCTGCAAAAAATAGAAAAACCACTTCATCAACGGCACATGATAAATTTCAATCTCCTTTTGATACATGAATATATACATATACATACACATATTCCTTTTAGATAGAGCACAAAATGATTTTTCATTCTACAAGTGATATCCATCATCTCCTTTTATCCTAATACAAAGGTTGGAATCATTCATTGAAGGGGCTTCATATGATTCCACCATTACCAAAAATCAACTAACTGAACACTCTTAGCAATTTTATCATTTCTCATAAATCCTCTAGAAAATCTCTGTACATGTTTATTGCTACATCCTTTACATAGCCGCTCACACACCCAACTAAACAAAGCGCTTAGGGAAGCTAAACTAGAGTTTCCGTAACAATCTGTGAACATGAGACCACTAAGAGGATTTGAAAGGTAAAAACTAAATGGAAACCATAAATTTCTGAGCTTAACCTCATTCAACAAGATTGAACTTCAGTTATTACAGAGTTATCCAAAATCAACACAGATTTTAATACCCACTTTCTCGAGCAATAAAATGACTATTAGATAAAGCAAAAGACCTCATAATCCCGTTTCTTTCTCGTTTGATCATCAGCTTCTGTATTGAATGGAACAAAAATGCCATATGGAGGAAAAGGTAATCGCGTTATGCCCCAGTCAAACAATTGCTTGTCAGGATATGCACAGTTGATGTGAAGCCAGTACTCAGAACTTATATAAGAACGTATCTTGCTTTGCAACTCTGCCAGCTGCCAGGAAAAGGATCCCATGTAATTCACAATACCAAGAGAAAGTGAAATCTAAAAAAATGTTCATTATCATCAACCTAAGATCTTCGGGAGCATCTAGGCAAAGGGCTAAAAGGAAAACAAGAAAGATGGTGCTACAATCTTGCCCATTATAGGCTGCATTTGGTCATCTTCTCAGAACTTTGAAAGTCCTTAACAGATGGCCACATTAGAAAGAAAAATTGTAACCAATTAATTCCATATCCAAAGTCTATGGGGGGAGAAATAACTTCATGATAAAGCAATCAACAGCTGCCCAAACAGTAGAACAGATTATTGAATTTTAGATATTAATATGGAGTTCACTTAGCACTTGAGAAATATGGGTTTATGTGTGTATCAGCTACTTCAGCACATTAGTTTACCTTTAGTCCATAGAGTTCAAGTAAACACTTTGCCTGTAGGTCCTCCCCTTTGCTTGAGGGCAAATCTGATTCAAAATACAAATGCATAAGTAATCCTTCTAAAGTGACTGTCAAAATACAACTAGAAATGAAATGTTGCTACTCTAACTCATAGATGTCACTAACAGCAATAGAAAGTTAGATGCAACCTGATCCAAACACTAGATATTTTCAATTACTAAGATTTTAACATATCATGACCATGTCAAAAAAATACAAAACATTTAGTAAAGATCCTTTGTGGAAAATGATAACCTTCAAGTTCATTCAATCGATGATGAATGAGGCTCTTGTGCCGGTTTTCCTTCGATTCTGCCAAGCCAAAACCTGACATGCATTTTGATCGTTGTTTTGATAGTGCACCATCAAGGTCACACAATAAATCATCTTTCTTAGAAATAGAAGGATCTTCCTGGCATATATGATATCAACAATTTAAGAAACCAGAACTAAGTCAATATAGTAATGATATAATTGCAAACAGAAAAGACAGCCAAACTACTGAGAAATAAACTTCATTGTAAAAAGGCCAAGCCTAAAAACCTACAGATTAGGCATAGAAATTGAATTCGGTCAATTTGAACAATAGAAAGAAGGGGGTGTCTACAAAACTGAAATCAAATTAAAACATGGGCCAAAAATACTGAAACAGAATACTCCAACTCCTTTACCACACAACTTCAAAATTTTCAATAGCAAAATAGGAAAACAATAAGAGAATATAATTACTCCCTATAACAGATCAAAATCCAGAAGTAACAAGGGAATCCAATCCAAAAATAGTACACAAAAAGTATTGACTTAAAAAAACCGAAACAAAAATTCGCCATCTCAACAATAAAAGAGAGTGCATCAAATTCAAGAACAGTTCCTCCGACAGCATCAAAACTAATAAGTGTATCTATAAATGAAACAAAAACAACACAAAAATACAAAATTTGCAGAGAATGTTTATTAGATTATTAGACGAATTAAGTTAATAAATTGGTGATTTAGTTTTTTTTTAAATAGAAATACTAAATTTTAAGAAAAGAAAATAAACTAGTACTGCAATTTTGTAATTTAATTACAAAACAGTATTTCAACTTTAAAACAATAGATATTAGTTAATGGAATGATACTTCAAAAATATACATTCGACCAACTAAATTTCACTAAAAAATTAATACCTTGACAAGATTCAAAGTAAACTCACATAAAACTTAATTTCAAAAAACTGCTAGCGGATCTGGAATTTTGTACTGAAATTTCGAATTATAGACTAATTCATTGGTCCACTAAACAAGTTCATGAGTCCGCCCATCACAAACCAAACAAAATAAACAAAAGAGCATCTAAGAAAACAGCATAAATGAAGAGAAATAGACACAAAAGAAAAACAATTCAGACGATTCCACACAAAACAAACTTAAAAAAAAAAAAAACCAACAACAACAACAACCACCCTCAAATTGGCAACAATTGCTACAGAGAGAAGAGCGAAAAAATCAAAACGGAATTTCTAAAATTACTCACCAAACTCGTCTGGGCATGTCCAGGCACATCAGATCCAGCCTCAACCTGGGTCCCATCATCAATGACCTCAAGGAACCCCTCTTGTTCATCAAAGCAAATAGATGAAACGACGCCGAATAAATCAGGAGGGAGGGGGAGATTTCTGGAGACAAAGTTAAGAGCACAGATCAAAGACTTAACCTTCTGTAGATTGTCTAAACAAGGTTCCTCCTCCTGCTGTTGCTGCTCTAGCTTAGCCACCATGGCGGGAATCAAATTTTTTTCCGCAACGGTAAACCTTTTTTTCTTTTTATAGGGATGGGGTCGTTTTGAAAAGGAAAAATTAAAAGAAAAAAGAAATTATTTGTAGGTTTTGTTTGCGAGGGGTTGAGGCCTGAGGGTGCTTAGCAAAGGGGAGAAACAAAAACACACATAATCTCTCTTTAGTTTTTTTTTTTTTTTAATATCACTTTAATTTATTTATTATTTATTTACATATTTTCTGGCTGGTGAGAGAGAACCCTCCCCTTTTTCTGTTGGTTTTGACTTGGACTGCTTTCTTTCTTTTCTCGCATCTTTTGTATAATTATAAAGGGAATTCGGGCCAGCCCTAGTAATGTTTGGCGCGTTCGAACAGTGTTTTCATTTTATGTACTCATATAATTATCCTTTTGTAAATAATTAATTAACCCACCAACCTACTGAAAAAGGAAAATGGGTTAAAAAAAAAATTTTAGTTTGATTATTTGAAGACAATTTTTTATTTAAAAATAGCATATAAAAATTGAAATGTATTATTTGCAACTAGTTAATAATAATAGTACAATATTAGAATCTCAATGAAGGTCTGATGGTCAAAGGTGTTCATCGTCCCAAATTTGACCTGAATTCGAGTTGTGATAGTTGTGTTAGTTGTTTGGGCTTTACCCTATTACTGTAACCCTACAATTTTAAAAAATTATGAAAATGATCCACTTCAAGATTAATTAGGGGAGTGAGTTGGTTTCTACCGTGGACATAGGTGTTGTCAATTCCCAAAGTGGCACCACTTTAAATTTTGACCCAATCATCAGTCAATCACTCAGTAAATGGTTACCTTTAAGAAATATTTTTTTTGGAGTAGTCACTTTTGTAGGCATCACCCGTATGTGTTTTCTGAAATACCAGTATTTTCACGGGTATTCCGAAACAAAAGGAAAAAAATAAAAAAAATTTATTCTGGTGCCAGATCCAAATATAGTGGCACCAGTATCAATAATTTTTATTTTTATTTTTTAGGTGTCGCATCTTCATGTGGAGGCACCAAATTTGAAAAAAAAAATCTTTGGTCACAGGTCCAAATGTGGTGGCACTCAGTGTTTTTTTTTTTTAACCTTTTTTATTCCACCTCTTCATGTGGAGGCACCAAAATCAATAAAAAAATTTTCTGATATGAGTCTCAAGGCCCAACAATAAGATCAAAGGTCAAGCAAATTAAACTAAGATTCGATCAAAGCCAGTATGTGATGATGAATCTTTTTGAGAAAACAAGAAATGATAAATGTACAAAATGGGTGAAATGTATTAAAGTCAATTCAACCAAGCTCTCAATTTTCAAGCTAAAAAGATTAGTCAACTTGCAACAAATTTTTTGATGGCATCTAGACATTTCTGGATTAAAATATTTTTATAGCGTTCGAAGATCTATCTTTTAGTTTCGAAACACACTTTGAATTACTCAATTTCATGTAACAACCAGATAATTAGAGGTGTCAAAAAATGTATTTTCGAAACTCTGTTTCTACAAATCGAACCCGTAAATATTTTTATTAAATATTTGCAGAGTCATATTAGAGGCTAATTAAATTTTAATAAGCAATTTTCTTGAACTAGAAGTTATGAAAGTATAAGAACTAAATTATAAAGGAGTAAAAAGTTAAATTATAAATTAAAATTAATTAAAGAGATTAAAGTGATCAATATACATTTATTTATGTTATAGTGGACGGTCATTACTGGTGTGTATTTTATATATATATATATATATATATATATATATATATATATATATAAATAACATGAACTTAATGTAAATATATTATATAATAATAAATAAATGGAAAACAAAATGAAAGAAATATAAAGGAAAGTGGCATGAAAGAGAATTCTCTTTCGCATGCATTTCGAAACAATAGGGAGAAGAAAGAGCTTGAACGACAACTAGGGGTCTTCAAGCATTCAATTGTTGGTTAATAAATTTAGTCCATTTTTCTAGTTTTTATGTTTTTCGAATTTTGGAATGTAGAACTAGCCAACTAATGTTATAATTTTTAGTATTGTTCAAGATTGATGATGTTACAATTGTTGATTAGATAAAGTTTTAGGGATTTTATTGATATATTTTTAAGTTAGAAGTGGAAAAGGACTAAATTGTGGAGTTAGTTGTTAATTTTGAGCAATAGGGACTAAATTGTAAAAATTAAAAATTAAGGCATAGAATTAAAAA
The DNA here is from genome assembly GCF_025698485.1 of Gossypium arboreum. Classification (NCBI taxonomy): domain Eukaryota; kingdom Viridiplantae; phylum Streptophyta; class Magnoliopsida; order Malvales; family Malvaceae; genus Gossypium; species Gossypium arboreum. The sequence goes on along the minus strand of NC_069079.1, from coordinate 63,739,067 downwards.
TAGGGATCTAAATTTAGTTTAGAGTGAAATTAGTATAAAAAATTGAGGTTAAATATGGAGATTAAAATTAGTCTTGGTTTAGGGACTAAATTGAAGATTAAGCAAAATGAGGTATAAAATTAAAAATTTAATAAAAATTGAGTTGTGTATTATTAATCTATTTTAATTATTTTACTCCGTAGCAAACATTGTTCTGGAATCCTCGAGTAAGAAGAGGAAAGACAATGTCGATATCGAGTAGCTCGAAATATACGGTTTGTATTTCTATAATCCAAACTAAATTGAGAATTATTGCATATTAAGTTGTTTGTGTATGGTAAGTAATTGAGGTGAGAACTCCTGTACATTTGGGCTGAATTGAATTAAATGATGATTAAAATGACTCGATTATAAATATCGAGAAATGTGGTATTTTTATGACTGTTGAATTAAATATATGTATTGAGAAAATGTGGTTACTATCAAATGAATATATGCTTATATGTGATAATATACATTCATGAAATTGAGACATTGATTGTATTGAAAAGTTAAATGAAACCCTATTAACTGTTTTGGGCTAATTCAGATATAAGAAGAGTACAGGGATTACTTCTACTTCGAGTCGATGAGCCATTGGGTGCCAATTTGCTTCGGTTTAACTGATGAGACATTGGATGTCAACTTATTATAGCGCTAAGCGCAATTACTTGCTTTGGATTTATTCGATGAGGCATTGGGTGCCAAGCTTGTAACACTCTTAACCCATATCCGTCACCAGAACAAGGTTATAGAGCATTACCGGGGTTTACGGATCAATCAGACAGAAATTTCAAACATTTCTGTAACACCCCTTACCCGTACCCGAGACCGGGACAAGGTACGAGGCGTTACTGAACACATACTCGGACACTTTTGGAAAATACGGGTTATAAAATTTCGTTCTAATTGAAAATAGATCAAACAATATTATAGTGTCCCAATTATGGACCTACAAGGTCCAAAATGTACATTAAAATAGATCCGAGACTAAACGGAGAACTATTAAAAATTTTAGTAAAATTCCTAGGGTTATGACTCACACGCCCGTGTGGAGGCAAAGCACACGCCCATGAGCTTAGGAACACGCCCGTGTCCCTCACCCATGTTAAATTATTTGAATTTATTTTTCATTTCGAATCTATAGAGGTTTTTACATGGCCAAGCACATGCCCGTGTCCCTTACTCGGCCTAGACACGCCCATGTCATCGCCTCTGTCCAAAAACCCGGACATTCTGTTTATGATGTCATCATTCATTTTGAGGCACACACCCTTATTCTAAGCTGTGTCCTCCACACGGTTGAGACACACGGCCGTGTCTTTGCCTGTGTGTTTATACCATGCAAACTGACCTAAAATTTTGGGTGCAAGGGACACACGGCCTGGCAACCCGCCCATGGGGGCTGACCGTGTGTCACACACGGCCTAGACACATGCCCGTGTGTCTACCCGTGTGGACCTTTTTAGGGCTATTTTCTAAGCTTTTGGTCACCCTCTATCATCCATATACACTTAAAGACTTCAATGGTATTTAACATGGCCTCATTATACTCTTAAACAACCTTGGCATGACTCATCGCATGTTAGCCTCATCTCATCAGCGTAGTACATGCTAAATTATCCTTTTCATATGAGGGATTAACATAGCACATTTTATATTCACATTTTATATTTTACACTTAGGTCATATTATAACCATATACCATTGTATGCTATGACCACTCTCAAATTATTAGGTCCCATTTCAAGCATCCATTCATGATAAACCTCGTCACCATATCTCATGAATCATTTAAACATAAACATGTATCATTAGTAGGTTTACAACCTTCATTAATATGAGCCACATATCATGACCATATACAAAAGAATAGGTATACCCTTTAAACCCTTTACATTGGCTAGCAAAATGACACATATAACAAAATAACAAAAGCCCTATACATGCCATTAAACAAAATAAAAGTATCTATATACCAAAGCGGGACAAGACGATAGTGTGTTGATTCTCCAACCATCTTCCAATCTTCACGAGTCCACGAGCTCTGTAAGACAGGGAAAAGAGGAGGGGGTAAGCATTTATATGCTTAGTAAGTCCGAATAACTAGAAAGTAAACTTACCGGTTAATTAGCATACAACCATATTTAGGCAATAATTCCAACAAGCATGAAATAGTTCCCCTATCACATGCACTCAATCATCAAGTTAGTCTCATAACAATACATCATGTCATTAGTCTTAGATGAGCTCATCAATTCAATATTTTCATTCTTTATTTCTCATGTTAATCCCGTTGAATTTCTTGAAAATCTCGATAGATAGTCTAATTACCGTCAAGTCATACAAGTGATCATCTCAAGTACGCACTCCCACGAACCTTACATCTTATGGCGGGATTACCTATTCAGGCTAAATCCCCCGTAGTAATAACTCATAGAGCAATATCGGGATTACCAGTCCAGGCTAAATCCCTTTTAACAATAATTGCTCTCATAAGCTTGAATCTGAATTGCCAGTCCAGGCTAAATTCAGTCCTCATTCGGATTACCCGTCTGGGCTAAATCCTTAATACACCCATATTCTTCGGGAGGCTCGATCATTCAAGGAACACCTGTCCAAGCTAGATCCTTTCTATTTGAGATCATCGAATTACCCGTCCGGTATAAATCCTTTTCTGCAACACATGGAGGATCTCATGTCATGCAAGCCATAATTTATCCATCGGATTTCCCTTTCTATTTCAACCGGGACATTTATCATCCTTTTTAATTACACCACCACATTTCATGGACTTTCATGCAATGAATATATAAATTTTCATACATTCAAGAACATGCATATTTAAGTACATTAAGAGTTTACTTCGAGTTATATGAACTTACTTGGTAATTGCTTTGGTTTCGTATTTCGGTTATTCCGAAACCTTTCGTTTTCCATGGTCGACCTCTGGAATTAGTTTCTCGGGGTCTATATTAGTAAAAATAAATTATTAATACCTCACATTATTCATTTTGGGCTTAAGACTCTCTCTTGGGCAAAATGACCAATTTGCCCCTAACCTTTCTCACTTTTATAAATTAGTCCCTAGGCTTGTATAATGAAATGCATGAAATTTCTTGAATACCCAAGCCTAGCTGAATATTTTTCATGCTTATACCAGCCTATATTTTCTTCTATTTCACATTTCTACCCCACATTTTATGCCATTTACATTTAGGTCCCTTTTTAGTGTTTTTATGAGAAATCACTTAGCAAAAGATGTTTATCTAACATCTAACTTTCATAACCCTCCATAAATCATCAAAGAACAACCATATCATGTGTGGGTCAAATTCCTAACATGAACCCTAGCATGAGATATGGGTAGAAATGGATAGAGCATGTTACGAGGGTTTCAAAAATACGAAGAACATTAAAAACGGGGCTAGGGAACACTTACTATTGAGCTTGAAATGTTGGAAAACCCTAGCTATGGAGACTCCTTCAAATTCGATAGCATGGAGAAGAAAATGAGTGAATTTTTGCTTGATTTTCTCTTTTTATTTCATTAATTAACCAAATGACCAAAATGCCTTTCCAAATTTTCCATGCATGCCCATTTTTGTCCAAAAACTTAGAAATTGGGAAAATTACTCTTTAAAGACCTCTAATTAATATTCCAAAGCAATTTCATAAAATTGCTTCTAGAATCCAAGTTTTACAATTTATTCAATTTGGTCATTAATTTCCAATTGGACACCCTATACTTAGAATTTCTACATGCATATTTTCATATCCTAAACCACATAATAATCATGAAATAATTATTTTAACATCGAATTTGTGGTCCCAAAACCACTATTATGACTAAGCTGTGACAGCCCAAAATTGACCCTAGTCGGAATGTGGTTTCGGGACCACAAAACTGAGGCATAAAAATAATTTAAAATTTATTTGGATGCCTATAATATGTGTATGCTCATGTATGACATTTTTTGATGATTGATTTAGTGTTATAAAGGTGAATTTCACTAGAAAGGACTTAGTAGTGAACTTTGAAAGTACGATAGGGAAATGTGTGATGACTAATTAAAGCATGCATGCAAAACAATGGACTTGCATGTCAAATTCCTCTTTTATAGGTGGTGGCGGCCATGACCAAGAATATGGGCTAAACATGTCATGAAACATGTTTTGTTGGGCATTAGGGAGAAATAATAAACAAATAAGCATGGGTAAGAAAAGAATGAAAAAAAAATGTGTGTGAGTGTGGTATCTCCCCATTGCCGTGAGTTGTAAAGGAAGAAAGAAAAATTTGTTCATCCTTTCTTTGAGCCAAAACTAAGGGGAAGAAGAGATTTTTGCTTCATTTTATTTGTTTAGAAGAGATCTAGAAGGAGATTTGGCTAAACTTGCACCAAGATTAAGGTATGTATGAGGTTGTGTCATGAGATTCATGCATGTTTTAGTTGCCAACTTGATGTTCATGTTAGCCATGGTTCAAATCCTTGTTATGCCATGGAAGTGGTATTTGGTCAAAGTTGATATTGTGATAAAGCCATTGCATGCTAAGTGTGAAGCTTGATGATGATGCATGCAATGATGGATTGTCTACTCTTGAAATTTCTTTGTAGCCACCTTGAGTAAGACTTTGAGTTTTCTTTTGTTTAACCATGATTGAAGTTGAAAGGGGCATGATTGTGATGTATTCGGCCATGATGCATTCATGAGCATGGTTCATGCTTCTTGCATGTTAGTTAAAATTTGTGTTTTGGATGGCTATGGACACCTTGAAATTGACCATGCACATATATGTATATATATGTTTGCACATGATGTTTTGGTTATGAAGTAAGTGATGAATATGTTTGTTTAAAGAAGAAAATGTTGAAGAATGTTTGTGAAATTGCAAGTACATTCGCCTAGAATACCCATGATGTGGAAATCTTGGAATTTATTGTTGATTTGGTGCAAGTATGACTAAGTATAATCGGCCATATGAGTGCTTGATGATGTATTATAAGTATGGAGCCACAATATGTAAAGCATTAACTAGTAAAATGCATGCTGTTTTTGTGTGGTGTTAAGTGTATAATTGGCCTCAAATTGGACATGTATGTTCGGCCTTAAGTAGCCGATTGATGGCCTTAGCTTTTCCTTGATGCTTGAATGGATTGTATTGAATTGCTTGATGTAGTATAAAATGTGCATGACCATTGTGTACTCAAGCTAAAGGGTGGCCATATGACCATTTAAACTCCTTGTCATATTCGGCCATAAGCTAGCATAATGAGGTATTAATAAATTAAATTTGTTTGAATTAGCTCAAGAGCTTAGAGGGCCACAATTGGACAAGGGAAGGAAAAAGTGATCGAATAGCCGTAAAAGCCGCTCGACAACATCCGAGGTAAGTCCTCAAGAAGTGACCCTACTTGAATTATGTGAAATGAAATATGGATGTGTATTGATTATTGATTTATGTGTGTATGAGTATTTGAATGATACCCGGGCTAAGTCCCGAAGGCGATTATGCTAGTGATTATATTTGTGTTTGAGCCTTAGTAACGAAAATGAAATATGAATGTCTAATGATTATTGATGTATGTGTGCATGAGCAATTGAATGATATCCGGCTAAGTCCCAAGACGTTATTGCTGGAAATTATATCCGGTTAAGACCAAGGCAATTGTGCTAAGCGGCTACATCCGGCTAAGACCAAGGCATTCGTGCGAGTCGTTCTATCCGGGCTAAGACCAAGGCATTCGTGCGTGTGGTTATATCCGGTTGTATTCCGAAGAAGCTTGGGCTGGAGGTGAGTGTTGGTTGCTGTAATGAATTCAATTGGTACGCTCGAAAAGCCCAAAGAATAAGGTATGTTTATACGTGCATTGGAAAGTCGACATGTTTGAGCAACATTCGCCGATCGACTAACAATTTCAGCTATTGAATTGGTTGATACCTTGTGAAAGTATATAATGATGAAGTGTGAAGTAAGAATGATTATGTGAATGTGTATTAATGAAATGATGCATTAGGCCATGTGAATGTATTGCTTTAATTAAAGCTGATTTTATTCCTTGAGACTTACTAAGCATAAAAATGCTTACCCCGTTGCTTTGGCTCTCTTTTTATAGATTGTGCTCGATAACAATCGAGATTCGGGATCATTAAAGTCGAAGTCATCCACACTATCAAAGCCTCCATTTTGGTATAAATTTTGGTTGAACTTTGAAATGGCATGTATAGGACTACCCTTGCTGGTTTAAATATGTTGTGATGTATATGTGTTCGGCCATGCGAAAATGGCTCGTAAAAGTGAAGTACTGAACTTAGACTATTTATGGTTTGTATATATATATATATATATATATATATATGGTGTCATGATGTGATTATGGATTGGAAATGGGAATGTTGGTCACATGATCAGCCATTGGTATGGTTAAAATGATCATATGTGAACCTATGTATGGCAAGACTAGTTGGTTCATGGAGACTACAAACTAGGTAAGACCTACCTTAAAACAGATGCTGCCAGCTGCAGTGACGTGAATGTGAAAAATCACCAAAATTTGTAGGAATGGTATTAAATAGTGAATGAGCTATGTGAATGAACCTTGATGAGTCTATTTTCATATGGAAGAAACGAAACGGTCATAGGAGTTACTTGTTAAGAGATATTAAAGCTATTGTGAGACAGGGCCAGAACGGTTTCTGGGTCCCCTGTCGCAACTTTAAAAATTTACTATAAATTATCCAGAAAGAATTAGGAGTCTTGCCTTATATGTACAGATTCCATATTGAGTCTAGTTTCATTAGAAACAAACGGCACCAGTATTAAAGCCCTGTACAGAGAGATATTCAAGTTGTAACGCGCGAAGGTCAGAGTAGTCGATCCCTGTAACATGGGTGACTTTAACTAATAAACTGTACCAATTGGCCCGACCAAAAATTCTAGAAATAAGTACATGGATGGATATATGAGTCTAAATTCAGGGAAAATTTACGAAACCAGTTTCCGAGTTTTGAAACTCGAGATATGATTTTTAAGGCGATGGTGACGCAGTTTTCCAGCCTGACTGGAAATGTCAAATTGGTGGGCAAAATATGTAGACTTGGCTTGTTAACCCCTCGTGTCCGACACCGGCGATGGTCTCGGGTTCGGGTGTTACAATTTTATTGGTATCGAGCCACGGTTTAGTCGATTCTAGGACTACCGTGATGTGTTTGGGGTCTAGCTATACATGCCATTAAATGATGAATCGATAGTGTGGTGATTTCGACAATTTGACTTTGTGATTGTTTATAGTAATGGATCCCGATCCCAACCGAAGCGATAGCTGATGATGTGGAGAGTGTGGCGCTGCTCCGCGCAAGGGACAGCACCGGCGGACTCTCAACCTATGGCCAACAATCCGAATGATGAGGCTAAGCAAGCCTTTTATAGTGTGATGAATGAATGGTTTAACCAATACATTCGAACTAACACTACTGTTCCACAACCTCCATTCCCGACAAATGCAACCCCGCACCTACAATACCTCCGTAACTGACCAAATAAGGTCAAGTAAGCCCCAATCGAGAGGATTCAAAACATGGGGCCACCGAATTTAAAGCTATGGATGATGATGATGCCGAAGCGAGCTGAATTTTGGTTGGACAACACTATCCGGTGCTCGATGAGCTATCTTGTACACCGATGAGTGCTTAAAGTGTACCATCTCCTTGCTACGTGAGTCCGCCTACTATTGGTGGAGTACTCGACTTCGTGGTGCCTAGAGAGCAAGTGACTTGGGAATTCTTTCAAACCGAGTTCAAAAAAGTATATCGATCGAGATTCATCGACCAAAAGCGAAGGGAATTTCTTGATCTTAAGCAAGGTTCTATGTCGCCATCACTCTGAACGAAAATTTGTGAGGCTTAGCCAGACGCGAGAATGCATTTCGTCCGGCTATTATGTAAACGCTTGAGGATGGGCTGAATGATGATATAAGGATGTTCGTTGGCATTCTCGAGATACGAGAGTTCGTAGTACTTGTTGAGCGAGCTTGTAAAGTCAAGAGCTTAGAAAGGAGAAACAAAAAGTGATGTGGGAACCGGAGAATTCGAAAGAGGTCCTCGGAAAGTCTCTTCAACAAGCATCGAAGAGACTTCGAGATGATGTGAGCCGGTCTAGAGGCGCTACGGGCTTTTCTAGACGAGGACGCGATATACCCCCTGTGACCACACGAGTCACTTCGATCGCCAGTGGTGGAAATGATCGCCGAGAGAGGGCGGAGTGTCTGCATTGTGGCAAATGGCATTCGGGGAGCTGTTGGTTCCGTGATCTCTCCTGCTATAAGTGCGGATCGGCCGACCACTTTATGAAGGATTGCCCGAGGATGCTTGAACAAAATGTAAGTCAAAGTGGAAACCCGGGTGCTACCACTGCTCGAGGTAGGCCACCTAGAAATGTGGGCAATGTTAGTGGCGGTCAGAGAGGATCTAGAGATGCTACCATCAGATCCGAGGCTCGGGCTCTGCTAGAACTTATGCCATACGCAGCACGCGAGGATGCTGCCTCTCCGGATGTCATTCATCGGTACTTTCACTCTTTTCAATACTAATGTGATTGCTTTGATTGACCCGGTTCTACTCATTCTTATATATGTGAAACCTTAGCATCCAATAAGACTTTGCCTATTGAGTCTCTTGAGTTTGTAATTCGGTGTCAAACCCTTGGGTCATTACGTGCTTGTCAACAAAGTGTGCAAGAAAAGTCCCCTAGTGTTCGAGGTTCTTGTTTTCCGCGGACTTGATGCTTTTGCCGCTCGATGAATTCGACGTTATTCTTGGTTTGGATTGGTTGACCATGCACGATGCGGTTGTAAATTGCAAAAGCAAGACTATCGATTTAAGGTGCGCGAATAACGAGATAATTCGGGTTGAGTCTACGGACTTAAAGGGGTTGCCACCGTAATATCGCAATGTTGGCCCGAAATATGTAAGAAAAGGGTGTGAAGCGTACCTTGCGTATGTGCTCGATGACAAGGAATCGTAAAAGAAACCCGAATCTGTGCCGTGGTTTGTGAATACCGGATGTTTTCCTCAAGAATTGCCGGTTTACCACTGTTCGGAAATAGAATTTGGCATCGAATTGGTACCGGTACCACTCCAATTTCGATAGCTCCGTATCGTATGGCACCAACGAATTAAAGGAGTTGAAAGCTCGATTGCAAGAATTGGTGGATAGAGGTTTTGCTCGCCGAGTTGTTCGCCTTAAAGTGCGCCAGGTGTTGTTTGTGAAAAGAAGGATGGAACCATGAGGTCATGCAGATCGACTATCGTCGACTTAATAAAGCGACGATAAAGAACAAATACCCGCTTACCACGTATCGATGACTTGTTCGATCAACTCAAGGGAGCCTCGGTGTTCTCGAAAATAGATTTGAGATCGGGCTATTATCAATTGCGAATCGAGATTCGGACGTACCCAAGACCGCCTTGAATCGAGATATGGTCACTATGAGTTCCTAGTGATGCCGCTTTGGGCTTACTAATGCCCTGCGGTATTTATGGATTTAATGAATCGGATCTTCGACCATATTTGGATCGATTCAGTAGTCGTGTTCATTGATGACATCTTGGTCTATTCAAGAAATGAGACCGAACATGCTTGAACACCGAGGTTAGTGCTGCAAATTTTACGGGATAAGCAATTATATGCTAAGTTCAAAGTGTGAGTTCGGTTAAGAGAGGTTAGCTTCTTGGGTCATGTGGTATCTGCATCGGGCATTCGAGTCGACCGAATAAAATTTCAGCCATACTTAATTGGAAGCCTCAGAAATATTAATGAGGTTCGAGCTTTTGGGGCTTGCCGGTTATTACCGATGATTTGTAAAGGTTTCTCAACGATAGCCACGCCGATGACGGCTACTCCAAAAGGATGTTAAGTTCGAATGGACGGAGAAATGTCGAAAAGTTTCGATCAACTAAAACTTATTTGACCGAAGCCCCAATTCTAGTGCAACCCGAATCCGCAAAGAGTTTGTCATCTATAGTGACGCCTCCCTACTTGGGTTAGGTTGTGTATTGATGCAAGAAGGTCGAGTTGTGGCCTATGCGTCGAGGCAATTAAAGCCACACGAGAAAAATTATCCGACCCATGATCTCGAATTAGTCGCCATCGATTCGCCTTAAAGATTTGGCGACAAGACTTATTTGGTGAGAAGTGCCATGTGTACTCGGATCACAAAAGTCTCAAATATTTGATGACCCAAAGAGACTTAAATCTGCGACAAAGACGTTGGCTCGAATCATTAAAGGATTATGAGTGGTCATTGACTATCACCCGGAAAGGCGAATGTGGTTGCGGATGCCTTGAGTCGAATCGTTATTCACTCTACGAAGCGATGAATGTGCACTTATCTGCTCGATCCGACAAAGGTGTTAGTGGCTGAATTGAAAGCCAAACCATTATTGACACATCAAATTCGAGAAGCTCGAAAGTCGACGACGAGTTGGCTACAAACGGCCGAGTGTGTTCGAACAAGGACTCGGAGTTTCAAATCGATGATGACGATTGTTTGAGGTTCAAAAGTCGTCTGTGTTCCAAAGAATTGAACTCATTTCGATAATTCAATGAAGCCCATTGTAGCCGAATGGCAATCCACCCGGAGTACGAAGATGTACAATGATTTGAAACGTCGGTTTGGTGGCATGGTATGAAACGAGACATCTTCGACTTTGTTTGAGATGTTTAATATGTCAACAAGTGAAAGCGGAACATCAAGTGCCTTCAGATTACTTCACCAATCACGATACCCGAGTGGAAATGGGATCGAGTCACAATGGACTTTGTATCCGGACCGCCATTGTCGTGAGTAAGAAGGATGCGGTTTGGGTCGTGGTAGATAGATTGACTAAGTCGGCTCACTTTGTCCCCGTGACGCACGGATTTTTCAATGGACAAATTAGCCGAATTGTACGCTTCTCGATTGTGAGATTGCACGGGTGCCTATTTCCATCGTGTCGGATAGAGATCCGAGATTTACCTCGCGATTTTGGAAAAAGTTGCAAGAAGCTTTGGGTACCAAGTTGCATTTCAAGACCGCCTTTCACCCCCAAACCGATGGTCAATCCGAGCGGATAATTCGGATACTTGAGGATATGTTGAGATGTTGCGTCCTCGAGTTTAGTGGTTCATGGGAACGGTATTTGCCGTTGATTGAATTCGCTTAACAACAAACTTTCAATCAAGTATTAAGATGGCACCCTACGAGGCTTTGTACGGTCGTAAATGCCGTACACCATTGTTTTGGACTGAGCTCGGTGAAGGTAAGATTTTCGGGGTGGATTTGATTAGAGATGCTGAACAGAAAGTGAAAGTAATCCGTGAAAGTCTCAAGATAGCCTCCGATCGTCGAAGTCGTGACGCGGATCTGAAGCGTAAGGATATCGAGTATCGTGGGTGATAAAGTGTTTCTCAAGGTATCACCTTGGAAAAAGATACTCGATTCTACCGTAAGGGCAAGTTGAGCCCGAGGTTCATTGGGCCATATGAGATATCCGAAGCGAGTCGGTCCAATGGCATATCGTTCGATTTTGCCCCCGAACTCGAAAAGGTTCACGATGTCTTTCATGTTTCGATGCTTCGACGCTATAGATCCGATCCATCGCACGTGATTAGTCCATCGGTTGAAATTCAAGCCAATATGAGTTATGAGGAAGAACCGATTCGTATCCTATCACGGAAGTGAAAGAGTTATAAACAAGCGGGTTCCGCTAGTGAAGGTGTTATGGCTCAAGCACGGATAGAAGAACTACTTGGGAAAATGAGAACTCTATGAAAGAGCGATACCCAACCCTATTTACGGTAAGATTTTCGGGACGAAAATTTCTTAAGTGGGGAGAGTTGTGACACCAAAATTGACCCTAGTCGGAATGTGGTTTCGGGACCACAAAACCGAGGCATAAAAATAATTTAAAATTTATTTGGATGCCTATAATATGTGTATGCTCATGTATGACATTTTTGATGATTGATTTAGTGTTATAAAGGTGAATTTCACTAGAAAGGACTTAGTAGTGAACTTTGAAAGTACGATAGGGAAATGTGTGATGACTAATTAAAGCATGCATGCAAAACAATGGACTTGCATGTCAAATTCCCCTTTTATAGGTGGTGGCGGCCATGACCAAGAATATGGGCTAAACATGTCATGAAACATGTTTTGTTGGGCATTAGGGAGAAATAATAAACAAATAAGCATGGGTAAGAAAAGAATGAAAAAAATGTGTGTGTGAGTGTGGTATCTCCCCATTGCCGTGAGTTGTAAAGGAAGAAAGAAAAAATTTGTTCATCCTTTCTTTGAGCCAAAACTAAGGGGGAAGAAGAGATTTTTGCTTCATTTTATTTGTTTAGAAGAGATCTAGAAGGAGATTTGGCTAAACTTGCACCAAGATTAAGGTATGTATGAGGTTGTGTCATGAGATTCATGCATGTTTTAGTTGCCAACTTGATGTTCATGTTAGCCATGGTTCAAATCCTTGTTATGCCATGGAAGTGGTATTTGGTCAAAGTTGATATTGTGATAAAGCCATTGCATGCTAAGTGTGAAGCTTGATGATGATGCATGCAATGATGGATTGTCTACTCTTGAAATTTCTTTGTAGCCACCTTGAGTAAGACTTTGAGTTTTCTTTTTGTTTAACCATGATTGAAGTTGAAAGGGCATGATTGTGATGTATTCGCCATGATGCATTCATGAGCATGGTTCATGCTTCTTGCATGTTAGTTAAAATTTGTGTTTTGGATGGCTATGGACACCTTGAAATTGCCATGCACATATATGTATATATATGTTTGCACATGATGTTTTGGTTATGAAGTAAGTGATGAATATGTTTGTTTAAAGAAGAAAATGTTGAAGAATGTTTGTGAAATTGCAAGTACATTCGGCCTAGAATACCCATGATGTGGAAATCTTGGAATTTATTGTTGATTTGGTGCAAGTATGACTAAGTATAATCGGCCATATGAGTGCTTGATGATGTATTATAAGTATGGAGCCACAATATGTAAAGCATTAACTAGTAAAATGCATGCTGTTTTTGTGTGGTGTTAAGTGTATAATTGGCCTCAAATTGGACATGTATGTTCGGCCTTAAGTAGCCGATTGATGGCCTTAGCTTTTCCTTGATGCTTGAATGGATTGTATTGAATTGCTTGATGTAGTATAAAATGTGCATGACCATTGTGTACTCAAGCTAAAGGGTGGCCATATGACCATTTAAACTCCTTGTCATATTCGCCATAAGCTAGCATAATGAGGTATTAATAAATTAAATTTGTTTGAATTAGCTCAAGAGCTTAGAGGGCCACAATTGGACAAGGGAAGGAAAAAGTGATCGAATAGCCGTAAAAGCCGCTCGACAACATCCGAGGTAAGTCCTCAAGAAGTGACCCTACTTGAATTATGTGAAATGAAATATGGATGTGTATTGATTATTGATTTATGTGTGTATGAGTATTTGAATGATACCCGGCTAAGTCCCAAGGCGATTATGCTAGTGATTATATTTGTGTTTGAGCCTTAGTAACGAAAATGAAATATGAATGTCTAATGATTATTGATGTATGTGTGCATGAGCAATTGAATGATATCCGGCTAAGTCCCAAGACGTTATTGCTGGAAATTATATCCGGTTAAGACCAAGGCAATTGTGCTAGCGGCTACATCCGGCTAAGACCAAGGCATTCGTGCGAGTCGTTCTATCCGGCTAAGACCAAGGCATTCGTGCGTGGTTATATCCGGTTGTATTCTCAAGAAGCTTGGGCTGGAGGTGAGTGTTGGTTGCTGTAATGAATTCAACTGGTACGCCGAAAAGCCCAAAGAATAAGGTATGTTTATACGTGCATTGAAAGTCGACATGTTTGAGCAACATTCGCCGATCGACTAACTAATTTCAGCTATTGAATTGGTTGATACCTTGTGAAAGTATATAATGATGAAGTGTGAAGTAAGAATGATTATGTGAATGTGTATTAATGAAATGATGCATTAGGCCATGTGAATGTATTGCTTTAATTAAAGCTGATTTTATTCCTTGAGACTTACTAAGCATAAAAATGCTTACCCCGCTGTTTTGGCTCTCTGTTTTATAGATTGTGCTCGATAGCAATCAGGATTCGGGATCATTAAAGTCGAAGTCATCCACACTATCAAAGCCTCCATTTTGGTATAAATTTTGGTTGAACTTTGAAATGGCATGTATAGGACTACCCTTGCTGGTTTAAATATGTTGTGATGTATATGTGTTCTACCATGCGAAAATGGCTCGTAAAAGTGAAGTACGAACTTAGACTATTTGCGGTTTGTATATATATATATATATATGGTGTCATGATGTGATTATGGATTGGAAATGGGAATTTTGGTCACTTGATCAGCCATTGGTATGGTTAAAATGATCATATGTGAACCTATGTATGGCAAGACTAGTTGGTTCATGGAGACTACAAACTAGGTAAGACCTACCTTAAAAACAGATGCTGCCAGCTGCAGTGACGTGAATGTGAAAAATCACCAAAATTTGTAGGAATGGTATTAAATAGTGAATGAGCTATGTGAATGAACCTTGATGAGTCTATTTTCATATGGAAGAAACGAAACGGTCATAGGAGTTACTTGTTAAGAGATATTAAAGCTATTGTGAGACAGGGCCAGAACAGTTTCTGGGTCCCCTGTCGCAACTTTAAAAATTTACTATAAATTATCCAGGAAGAATTAGGAGTCGTGCCTTATATGTACAGATTCCATATTGAGTCTAGTTTCATTAGAAACAAACAGAACCAGTATTAAAGTCCTGTACAGAGAGATATTCAAGTTGTAACGCGCGAAGGTCAGAGCAGTCGATCCCTGTAACATGGGTGACTTTAACTAATAAACTGTACCAATTGGCCCGACCAAAAATTCTAGAAATAAGTCCATGGATGGATATATGAGTCTAAATTCAGGGAAAATTTACGAAACCAGTTTCCGAGTTTTGAAACTCGAGATATGATTTTTAAGGCGACGGTGATGCAGTTTTCCAGCCTGACTGAAAATGTCAAATTGGTGGGCAAAATATGTGGACTTGGCTTGTTAACCCCTCGTGTCCGACACCGGCGATGGTCTCGGGTTCGGGGTGTTACATAAGCCCTATTTCGGGATGTTACAATTTCATTACATATCAATACTCATAATAAAACCAATCAAAATCATATATATTGTCCCTTAAACGAGTCCTCAAAACCTGAAATACATATTAGAGACAAGTCGGGACTAAATCAGAAACTTAGAAAATTTTTTAAAATTGTTTAAAATTTTCAACACTGTAGGGGTCACACGGCCGTGTGGCAAGGCCGTGTGACTCACACAGTTAGGAGACACGCCTGTGTCTCAGGCCGTGTGGACGTTCGAAATAGGGACACACGACTGTGTCCAACCTGTGTCCATACCAGTGTAACTCTCTAACTTGGGTCACACGGCCAAGTCACACGTCCGTGTGCCAGGCCATGTGAGCATACTGACTTGCATTCTTAAAAGATACAAGGGACACATGGCAGTGTCACCTAGCCGTGTGTCACACATGGTTGAGATACACGTCCATATCTCTACCCGTTTTGATGAAAATAGGCCATTTTCTAAACCACATTTCTCACCCAAATTGACACCCACCTAGTCTCAACAATTTACACAACAACAAGCCATAACAAAGCATTCAACACAAGCTAAAATCAAGTCTTAAACATGTATTATGACTACATACAACCAATATACTATTAGGTACCTTAAATGATAACTTAAAAATCTGTCCACCAAATATCCAAACTTACCTAATTAATTTACGTAACCAAGTTACCAAAGTTAACTTTAACTCAATTATATACATACATATATCACTTATACTAACATCACAATCATACCTTAATTTCATACCAATATTGTAACAGCCCGATTTTAGCTAAACCGAAATAGTGGTTTCAAAACCACAAATTCAAGGTCATAAAATTATTTTAATATTACTTTTTGTGTTTACAACATGTGAATATGTATATGTGAAAGTTTTGTGTGCTAGTTTTATCGTTTAAGTGGTTAATTTGAGAAAAGGTCTAAATCGCGTAAAATGCAAAAGTAGCATGCTATAAGTTAAAAGTGCCAAATTGCTATGGTTTATTAAATGGGAAGTCCTTATGTTGTTATTATACCATTAATTGCTTGAGTGGACCATTATGGACATGTATTATCTAGTTTTCATGTTATATAACTAAGGTTAAATGTGTAATTTAGTAAATTAACATATAATAAGTAAAAGCAAAAATCAAAATCATGTTTAATTATCATCTTTGTTAACCAAAAATTAGAAAAAGAAATAGGTTTTTGAGCTTTCAACCATTCGGCCATTGTTTATTTTGATTGAGGTATGAAATTTGTTCGGTTTTTAATGATTTCTACGTTTTTGTGATCGTTGCTTTGAGTACTAGCTAGCCCATGCCCTAATTTATTAAATTTTTATGATTTTGTGAAATGCCATTGATGAGTGCTTGAGCTCTTGAATGTTTGATGATGGAAAATGAGTATTTGTTGATAGATTATCATGTTTTGTAAAGTGATTTTTAGTGAAATTGTATAAAAGGGATTAAATTGAGAAAATGTGAAATGTTGTAGTTAAAAGTGTGAAATAAATAAAAATATGGGCTATTATGAAGCTATAGAAAATTCGACTAAGCATGGGCCATATTGAATTTTTTGAATTTTGTATTTTTTTGAAATAGGGATTAAATTGAATAAATGTGAAACTTTAGGGGCTAAAGTTCAAAAATGCCCAAATATGTGTTTGTGGACTAAATTGAATGTGTTGATGAATAAAAGAGTTAATTTTGAATGTATATTGATCAGAACAAAAGAAATCGAATTTAGATCTGGAAAAAACAAAAGTTATTGAATAGTCGATCCAGTCCCTCTATTCCGACTACGAGGTAAGTTCATATGCAAATAAACTTCTTTACATTGAATTATATATATATTTTTTATTATGATTGAATTGCAATGAATGTTGAACGAGCAATTACGAGCAAGAATCGACAGAGTTACAATATCCGAAAGTCACGTACAAACCTTAGGAATAGTATAGGATACAAATGTCATGACATTAGGTTATCGAGATGTGATTACATGTAAGACCATGTCTAGGACATTGGCATCATTAATCGATTTCGTGTAAGACCCTGTCTGGGACAGTAGCATCGATATGTGATAACATGTAAGACTATATTTGGGATATTGCATTGTACGAGCTTATGGGATTTCCGAGTATCCTTAACGATTTCGAATGGTTCAACGGGTAAAGTCAAGTTGAGAAAGAAGATGCGAATGAGCTAAGTGACTCAAGTATGTACAAGATTCATATTAGTATTGAGAAGTGAAGTAAATGACGAATTTGATTATGATATTGAATATGTGTTCAATGTGAAAGGTTTGTGAACTTGTGTGTGATTAGTTAAGTTTAACATATTTGAATTGATATTTAAAGATTCACATAATAGCTTATTTGTATATGGCTTACTAAGCTTTTAAAGCTTACTTTGTGTGTTCTTTCCATGTTTTATATATTATCGAAGCTAGCTCGAACTTGGAGATCGTCGAGAAACGTCATCACACTATCGATCATCTCGTTAGTACTTTTGAAGCTTTGTATATATGGTATATGGCATGTATAGACTAGTGTTATTTTGGTATGTTTTGAGTTGTGATTATAGCCATGAGATTTGGCTTATAAATGTTGGAATATGGCCATTTAAGTTGGCTTGAATTATATGTTTGATAAATGATATATGTGATGTATATAATGTCCTATGTGTTGCTTGTTTGGAATGGTTGTATGGATGCTCTTTTGGATAGTTATATGTTGTGGTATTATTGCTTAGAATTTAGTATATTTTTGTATGATTTGAGGATGATGAATTGATAAGTTTGAGAAGTATGAATTGGTTGATAGAAAGGTAAGCAAATTCATTTAGAACTTATGTGAGTTTGATTATTGTGGCATGTTGATTTGGTATGTTTTGAATATGGAATTTAGTAGTTGAATTGATTGATGATAGATAGCATGATATGTGATTAAATTGGTATATTTTGGCTGCCTATATATGTGTTGAAATGATACCATTTTGATGGCTAGGTGTGCATGAGAAAAAGGGTGGCAAATTGGCTTTGTAAATGGCCTATTTTTGTCCACGCGGGTAGAGACACGGGCGTATGTCTCAGTCGTGTGCGACACACGGTCATGTTAAACGGCCGTGTGTCCCCTTGGGTACCTTTTCGAATTAAGTCAATATACTCTACAATTTTGACACGGCCTAAACAAATGGGCGTGTCTACTCGCCGTGTATGGCACACGGGTTTGACACACGAGCATGTGGTCGACTGTGTGGCCAAGTCAGTAACCCCCCTTAGATTTCACACGGATTGGCACACGGGTGTGTCCTCGGCCATGTGGTGCAAGTCAGTATGTATGCCCTGTTTTCACACAGTCTGTGACACGGGCATGTCTGATAGTCGTGTGAGGCACACAGCCTGTTCACCCGGGCGTGTGATCCTTAAATGTTTGAAAATTTTCTATGTTTCCCAGAGTTTGCAAATGTGATCGATTTAGTTCCGAACCTCTTCTAAGCATGTTTTAAGGTCTCGTAGAGCCATATAAGGGACAATGTGAATGATTTGAATGAGTTTTATATATAAATGCATAACTGAATACGTTATGTATGTGAATGATGTGAATTGATCGGTAATGCCTCGTAACCCTATTCCAGCGACGGATACGGGTTAGGGGTGTTACAAAGATGTATGTCAGTTATATAAACAAAAAATTATTCATAATATTTACATAAGCTAAATTTTGACCAAAATTGAACAAAAGTCTATACATGCCATATAAAATATATTTAACGTTTCAAAAACTACCGAGATAAGCTGGATAGTGTGACTTGAATGCTGGTCCGATCATCCAACTTTCTGAAAATATACAAAGACATTAAACAACACATATAAGCTTAATAAAGCTTAGTAAGTTCGACGGGTAAAACATAAATCTTATCGAACCTACTATAACAAATCAAATAAATAAAATCATTCATGTCAACTCCCTGTCATTCACAACTTCAATTGATAAATACCTTAGTATTCAAATCAATACAAAAATACATAATATGTCTTTCAAGTTCATTAAATCAATCACTTTACCAAAATTTTCCACTTGAAGAACAACTTACAGATAAGAGTAAATCGTCAACAGAAGCTCATAAGAACTGGTCCTCCCAAATATGCTAACAGAAGCTTAAAAGCTAAACAGAAGCTCATAAGAGCTAAACAGAAGCTCGTAAGAGCTAAACAAAAGCTAAACAGAAGC
The DNA here is from genome assembly GCF_025698485.1 of Gossypium arboreum. Taxonomy (NCBI): domain Eukaryota; kingdom Viridiplantae; phylum Streptophyta; class Magnoliopsida; order Malvales; family Malvaceae; genus Gossypium; species Gossypium arboreum. The sequence goes on along the minus strand of NC_069079.1, from coordinate 63,719,636 downwards.
TCATAAGAGCTAAACAAAAGCTAAAAGAAGCTCATAAGAGTTGAACAGAAGCTCATAAGAACTTAAAAGAAGCTCGTAAGAGTTGAACAGAAAGTAAAACACGAGAGTTCGCAACAAATGCTGAACTCCGGTTTACTTGGGAAAAAATGTCGTTGTACTATTTTGCTATTTTTTATTTTTCACGAATATCTACGAGATCTTGATCTAGAATATAAAATTACTCACTTATCAAAATATATTTCATTTCCAATCCACTTTACAATTAATACCCTTTTATTTTTTGAATTTACACAATTACCCCAACTTTTACAATTTCTACAATTTAATCCTTTAATTAGTTAATGTAACAGCCCGTTTTTAGGTCAAATCGGAATGGTAGTTTTGGAACCACAAATTCGAAGTCAAAATATTTATTTTATTATTTAATAAGGTCTAAAACATGATAGATAAATTATGTGGAAGTTTCGTAAAGAAATTTTACCGTTCAAATGCTTAATTCGGTAAAAAGGACTAAATCGCGTAACGCGTAAAAGTAGAGTTCTATTGTTTAAAAGTATTATATGACTATAGCTTAAAATATGGGAGTAATTTCATGTCAATATAGCCAATATAAGGGTTAGTGGAAGTTGTTAGCTTAGTATTTATGAAATTATTAAAGTTTATTAAGGTTAATTTGGTAATTGGATAATAAATGGTTTAATAAACAAAAATAAAATTCATTTTAAATTATCATCATCTTCCTTGGCCGACTCTAGCAAAAAGAAAAGAGGAAATTCTAGGTTTTACATTCGGCCAAGCTCGAGGGAGCAATTAAGGTACAATTTTGACTTGATTTTTAATGATTTCTATATTTTTGAGCTCGTTGCAGCTTAATCTAGCTAGCTCGTACCTTTGTTTTTGAAACCGTTCTAGATTTTGAGATATTCCATTTTTGAATACTTAGGTATTTTTAAGGTTCTTGTTAGATTATTGATGATTGTTAATAGTTATACAAGTTTTATAAAGTGATTGTTGACAAAAATGAGAATTAGGGATTAAATTGTAAAAGATAGAATTGTTGTGGTTGAAAATGTGAATAAAATGAAAATATGGGCTGTTATGTGATTATGTGAAATTTGGATATACATGGGTTAAGGGTAAATTGCATAAATTTGCCATTTTGTGTAAAAAGGATTAAATTGCAAAGTAGTCAAAAGTCTAGGGTAAATTTGTAATTTGGCCAAAAATGAATGTTTTAGGCCAACTTGAGTTGAATGAAAATTAAATGAGTTAATTTGATATCATATAGATCAAGATAAGCAAATACCGAAATTAGATCGGGGGAAAAGAAAAGTAGACGAGTAAATACTAGTTTTCATCCGAGCAACCCGAGTTAAGTTCGTATAATTAGAATCAAACTTTAATATACTTGAAATGGTTGAATTGAATGTATATAATTGAATTATTTGAGATATGATTACATTGATGATATATCGAAACTGTTACCGAACCTTAGTCGAACTATGTGAATTCATTGGATACGAGTGGCGTACTGGAATTACTGAAATGGTCGAGCTCCTACATTTGTTACAGACTCACCATAGCTCGTATGAGCTTACTGTTTCAGCTCAGAAGAGCTTACTGTTCAGCTCAATAGAGCTTACCGTTTTCAGCTCAATAGGGCTTACTGGCCATGTCTCGAAAGAGCGTGTATGATGATGATTTGACGGATTTTTGACATTGTTCACTCGATTATCCCTTAAAGTTCTAATAGATTCAACGGGCCTAAATAATGTTATATGAACAAGTTATGGATTATGTATTAGTTAAATGACTAACATGTGATGATATTGTGTGATTAGGATGCTTATATTGAATGGTTTGATTTATATTGTTGCTTTGATTACTTTAAATGGTAAGTTTAATTCTGAATTATACGGGCTTACTAAGCTTAGAAGCTTACTCTGTTTCTGTTTCTATGTCTCATAGAGGTATGTTAGCTCTCTCGTTCCGGACAAGTTGGAGTTGCACGCATACTGTCCAAATTTTTGTTTGGTATTTTGAACTTATGAACTTATGTAAATATGGCATGTATAGGCTAGTTTGATGGTAAAAGTTTTGTTCTGGAATCATAGTTTGAGTATGAAATTGTAAATAAGTTAAGCCATGTGATTTGGCTTATTTGGTACCATGTTTTGGTTGTGTATTTATGTGTTTGAATTTGGTATGTTTTGGTATGATAATGTTTGAACGAAATTATGCAAAGGTAGTCTTGATTTATAGATGTTAAATAGATGAATTGTATATGTTTCTATATAGGTATATGGACAAATAGATGAATTGTATATGTTGCTATATAGGTATATGGACATGTAAATGGTAAGTTTAGATATGACTTATAATGTGTATTCAAATGGTTGATTTGGTTGACAATTGAATTGCTTAAATGTGGTCAAATATGAATGTATATGCTTGTATTATAGGGTGGCAAATTTGGCTTTTCAAATGGCCTATTTTTGTCCACACGGGCATAGACACGGGCGTGTGTCTCAGCCGTGTGTGACACACTGAGACACACGGTTATGTTGCACGGTCGTGTGTCCCCTGGGGTACCTTACGAATTAAAGTCAGTATACCCTCCAGTTTTGACACGGCTTAGACACACGGGCGTGTCTATTGGTAGTGTATGGCACACGGGCTAGCACACGGGCGTGTGGTTAGCCATGTGGCCAAGTCAGTAACCTCTTTAATTTTCACATGGCTTGGCTCACGAGCGTGTCCTATGGCAGTGTGGACAAGTCAGTATGTATGCCCTGTTTTGCCACGACTTAACACAGGCATGTCTAAAGCCAGACACACGGGCGTGTCTAAAGCTGTGTGAGGCACACAGCCCGTTCACACTGGCATGTGACCTTTGAAAAGTTAAAAATTTTCTAAGTTTCCCAAACTTTTATATGTTATCAAATTAGTCCTAAATGCATATGATTAAAGCTTTAATATGATTGTTTTTAGATATATTAGAATGTGAATGATTGATGATTACTGAAATAAGATAGAATTTGTTAAATGAACATTCTGAATTGAGTTACAGGTCTGGTAACGCTCTTAACCTATTCCGACGATGGTTACGGGTTAGGGATGTTACATTTTATTAGTATCAGAGCTACAATTTCGTCGATACTAGGACTAACATAGTGTATGTGAGTCTAGCTATACATGCCATATGTAAAATTGTGATAGTGTGACGACTTTTGACATTCTTAAATGTGTTTTTATATAGTAATTGTAATGAACCGAAAGTTACGGTATCGGAAATTGAGTCTTGAGTATCAAGCTTCAGTGAAATTAATTCATGAATATTTATTAGAAATATTTATGAATTATAGTTGAATGGTTATTTAGTGTTTAATTAAGTGAAGTAGCTTGAATTTAGTTTAAAGGACTAAATTGCATATGGTATAAAAGTTTAATTATAGATTAAAGATTAATAAAGAGACTAATCTAGCAATTAGACCCTAAGTGACATGTGTGTGTTAATATTGAATAACATGTGTAATAGTTGGTAAAGATATTAAATGTGTTAAAGTAGTTTTTCTTATAGATTAAGTTATTTTATTAGAATAATATTATATTATTAATATTATTATATTGAATATAGATTTATGAGTAAGTTAAAAAAAAAAAGAGAAAGAAAGAAAGATAGAAAAGTTACAGAGAGCAAACGTGAGAAAGAAAGAAGGAAAGAAAGAAAGAAATAGAAAAGGAAAATTTGAGGATTAAGGCCCTAAAGTTTAATTGGTAAGTTGTTTTAGCTCATTTTCTTATGATTTTTATGTTTATGGATGCCTAATTCAAAGTTCTACATGTATGAGGTTAAAATGAAGAAAAATAGAAAAATTTTAGATATTGATTTAGTTGAATAAATTGAAGTTTTATGGGTTAAATTGATAGAAATTGAAGTTAGAAGTGAAAATTGAGTGATTTATTAAAAGAATTCTAAGTTAAGTTTAAATAGGGATTAAGTTGAATAGAGCTCAAAATTTATGTTTTATAATGAATTTTATGAGTTAGAAATTGTTAATGGGTTGATTAAAAGAGAATATGAAGCTTAAGTTAAAGAAAAAAAATTAGTAATGGAAAAATGACGAAATTGGAATTTTTGTAAAAGTTTGATAGAAAGTGAAAATGTGTTTTATGAATTAGTATATTGATGATTTTTAATTGTATGATTGCTAGTAGCAAACGTAGCACCGGATACGTCATCAAAGAAGGGAAAAGAGAAAGTGAATGAAGATATCGATTAAATTCGATAAATAGTGGTTTGTATTTCTATAATACGAACTTAGTTTTTATTTGTTATATTTATATACATATGGCAATTGTTAGTGTTAGAATTATGATGTTTTACAATTGGAATGATTGATTTTGGTATGCGATGAATTTATTGAATTTATATTGATTGAAATTATTTTGATTGAATTTATATTGATTACATTATATAATATATATGATTTATGTAGAAATTTGAATATTGAATGAATATTATATTGAAAAATATATTGATTGGTATCAGAGCTAATTAGGTTTAGTCGGTTCTAGGACTAAATCGAATGTCAATGTGAATCTAGAGATACATGCCATTACTGAGTCAAATTTGAGTTGGGATTGGATGCTGATATGTTTATTGAATATTTTTGTTTTATAGCATTAAGAATGTCTGATAAAAGCATTGAGGATACTGATCAAGAGATGTATAGTGAGGATGAGGAACCATATAATGTGAATGAATCGGAGTCTGCAACTCCAAGTGTGAATCTAGTAGGAAATCAACCGAATGTTGGAAGTGATAATACTGAAGTCTTTAGAATAATCGCCGATGCCCTTCAAAAAGTGGTAGGAACTATGCTTGCTACGTCCTCTATCCCTACTACCCGAAGAGCTCCAATTAAAGAATTGAGAAAATATAGAGCTACAGAATTTTTGGGTGCAAAGGGAATTGATTCAACTACTGCTGAAAATTGGTTAAAGACTACAAAGAGAGTTCTGAAGCAACTTGAATGTACACCACAAGAAAGCTTAGTGTGTGTTGTCTAATTACTACAAGAGGAAGCTTTAGTATGGTGGGAATCAGTGATTCAGAATGTACTTGAGGAACAGATAAGTTGGGACTTCTTTCAAAAAGAGTTTCAAAATAAGTATTTAGGAGAAATGTACATAGAGGACAAAAGACAAGAGTTCTTAACACTGAAACAAGGTGAGATGCTTATAGTGGATTATGAACGAGAATTTCTGAGATTGAGCAAATATGCCACTGAGTTTGTACCGACTGAAGCCGACCGATGTAAAAGATTTTTAAGAGGATTACGTGATGAATTTAGACTACGCTTGATGCCTCTTAGAATCACCGAGTTTATGGATTTAATGGAAAGAGCTAAGATGATTGAACAAATTCTCGGAAGGGATAAAAAGTCTGAAGTTGCTCATTCGACTGAAAAACATCCCGAAATGGTTAGTTCAAGTCTGCAGCCTAAGCGGTCAAAGGAATCACGAGGTAATTGGAGATTTAGTTTTCGATCGGAAAGAAGTGATCGAGGTCAGAAAAGATAGACTACTGTGTCTACTGGCAGTATCCGAAGTCCAGTTCAGAATACTGAAATTCTAATATGTGAGCATTGTGGAAACCGACACAAAGAGGAATGTAGAAAGTTGACTGGAGGTTGTTTCCGTTGTGGAGCTACCGATCACTTTATTAAAGATTGCCCAAAGATATCTGGAACAACACCGACAGTAGTGCAAAGATCTGAATTTGCTTACAGAGGCCGGGGATCAAGCCGAAGTAGTTCGTTTGCTAGAGGTGGTACTAGAAGAACTAGTGAGAGTGCTACACAACAATCTGAAGCTAGAGCTCCAAATCGGCGTATGTTGTGAGGACTCGAGAAGAGAAAGATGCTCACAATATGGTGACAGTATATTCTTATTGAATTCAAAGACCGCTTATGCTTTAATAGACCCCGGTCATCACATTCATATGTTAATACGAAAGTAGTTGAGACAAAAGAATTAGAGTTTGAATTGTCTAAAGTTATGATAGAAGTGTCTAGTCCATCGGGACAAACTACTTTAGTGAACCATATATGTCGAAGATGTTCGTTAATGATTCAAGATAGAATATTCCTGTTGATCTATTGATTATGCCATTTGGCGACTTTGATGTTATTTTGGGAATGGACCGTTATCGAACATGGAGTGATTTTAGACTGTTATAAGAAGAAGTTTATTGTTCGAATGAAAGTGAAGATAGAATTGAAGTAAATGGTATTCGGACTAGTGGATCAATTCGTATTGTTTCGGCCATTAAAGCTAGCAAGCTTCTTCATCGAGGTTGTAATGCTTTCTTAGCATATGTGATTAATTCAGATTCAGTTGAAAGTCAGTGTAGTAAAATTCGGACTGTATGTGAATTTTCTGATGTATTCTCTGAGGAATTACCTAGATTACCCCCTGATCGAGAAGTAGAATTTGTGATTGAAGTCTACCCAGGTACAGATCCGGTATCGATACCTCTGTACCGTATGGCACCTACTGAGCTAAAGGAATTAAAAGTACAGTTATAAGACTTATTGGACAGAGGTTTTATACGACCTAGTACATCACCATGGGGAGCTCCAATGTTATTTGTTAAGAAGAAAGATGGGTCGATGCGGTTGTGCATTGATTATCGACAACTCAACAAATTGACTGTCAAGAACAAGTATCCACTTCCCCGAATAGATGATTTGTTTGATCAACTGAAAGGAGCTTCCGTATTTTCAAAGATTGATCTGAGGTCAGGATACTATCAGCTGAAAGTAAAAGAGTTCGACATATTGAAGACGGCATTTCGTACGAGGTATGGGCATTATGAATTCTTAGTAATGCCATTTGGACTGACAAATGCCCCTGCTGCTTTTATGGATCTTATGAATCGGATTTTTCAGCCATACTTGGATCAGTTCGTAGTAGTTTTTATCGACGATATTTTTGTGTATTCCAAGTCAGAAAAAGATCATGAGCAACATCTCCAGATTGTTTTGCAAATACTACAAGAAAAGCAATTGTACGGAAAATTAAGCAAGTGTGAATTCTGGTTATCAGAAGTTGTGTTTCTTAGTCATGTCGTATCAGCGGATGGAATTAGAGAGGATCCAAAGAAGATTGAAGCAGTTATTCAGTGGAAAGTTCCTAAGAATGTATCGAGGTACGAAGTTTTCTGGATTGGTGGTTACTATCGAAGATTCGTCAACGGATTTTCAAAGATAGCCTTACCGATGACCAAGCTACTACAAAAGAATATTCCATTTGTTTGGAATGAGCAATGTTAGAAAAGTTTTGAAGAAATAAAACGAATGTTAACAGAGGCACCGGTGTTGACTTTACCAGAATCAGAAAGAGATTTTGTAATGTACAGTGATGCTTCATTGAGTGGACTAGGATGTGTACTGATGTAGAATGGGAAAGTCATTGCTTATGCTTCACGGCAACTGAAACCACATGAACGCAACTATCCAACTCATGATTTAGAATTAGCAGCTGTAATTTTTGCCTTGAAGATTTGGAGGCACTATCTTTATGGTGAAAAGTGCTATGTTTATACGGATCATAAAAGTTTGAAGTATTCGCTTTAAAAAGAATTGAATCTGAGACAAAGGCGTTGGATAGAGCTTCTAAAAGACTATGATTGTGTCATAGACTATCATCCAGGGAAAGCTAATGTAGTAGCCGACGCACTGAGTAGAAAAGCTGCGATTGAATTACGAGCAACGTTTGCACAACTTAGTATCACTGAAGGTGGAAGCCTTTTGACTGAATTAAGAATAAAGCCAGTAATGTTTGATCGAATCAGATCAGCACAGTTAGAAGATGATAAGTTGTTAAAGAAAAGAGAGATGATTCGGAATGGTACAACAGAAAATTTTAGCATTGATGGAAATGGCTGTCTAAGATTTCAGAATCGACTTTGCATTTCGAATAATTCTGAGTTGAAAGAGTTAATTCTTCAAGAAGCTCATAATAGTCTATTTGCATTTCATCCTGGAGGTATGAAAATGTATCGTGATTTGCGTGAATTGTATTGGTGGTCGGGAATGAAAAAGGATATAACTGAATATGTGGCAAAGTGTTTGACTTGTCAACGAGTGAAGGCAGAACATCAAGTTCCATCGGGATTACTTCAACCTATCAATATTCCTGAATGGAAATGGGACCGAATAACGATGGACTTTGTGACGGGATTACCAATGTCTACAAGCAAAAAGAATGCTATTTGGGTAATAGTTGATCGACTTACGAAGTCACTCATTTCTTAGTCAGGAGAACCGATTGGTCGTTAAAGAAACTTGCCGAGGTTTATGTTCGGAAATCATTAGATTACATGGTATTCCAAAATCAATAATTTCTCGACAGAGATCCAAGGTTTACGTCAAGGTTTTGGAAGCAATTACATGAATCTTTCGATTTTCGACTTCATTTTAGTACGACTTTTCATCCACGATCGATGGTCAATCTGAACGGTAATACAAATTTTAGAAGATATGCTTCGAGCCTGTATGATTGATTTTGAGTCTAACTGGGAATATTATTTTTCATTAGCCGAATTTGTATATAATAATAGTTTCAAGTCAAGTATACAGATGGCACCGTATGAGGCTTTGTATGGACGAAGATGTCGATCACCCATATGTTGGACAGAACTGAATGAGAAGAAGATGATTGGACCTGAATTGGTTCAAGAAACAGAAAGTATAGTTAAGAAAATTTGGGAAAGATTGAAAACTGCTTTTGATAGACAGAAATCGTATGCAGATTTGAAACGACGGGATATTGAATGCCCAGTCGGGGATAAAGTATTTTTAAAGGTTTCACCTTGGAAGAAAATTCTAAGATTTGGTCAAAAAGGAAAATTAAGTCCTCGTTTTATTGGGCCTTACGGTTATTGAGAGAATTGGACCAAGAGCGTATCGATTGGCCTTACCTCTGAACTACGTAAAATGCACGATGTCTTCCATGTTTCTATGCTAAGAAGATATCGATCAGATCCTTCACATGTTATTACTACCGAGAATGTAGAGATTCGACCTGACTTATCGTATGAAGAAGAACCAGTTGAGATTCTAGCACGAGAGGTAAAAGAATTACGTAATAAACGTATTCCTTTAGTAAAAGTGCTATGGCGAAGTCACAGTGTTGAAGAAGCTACGTGGGAACCTAAGAAACGATGAGATCTCAATACCCCATCTCTTTTCGTAAATTTCAAGGACGAAATTTATTAAAGGGAGAGAATTGTAATGAACCGAAAGTTACGGTATCGGAAATTGAGTCTTGAGTATCGTTTCAGTGAAATTAATTCATGAATATTTATTAGAAATATTTATGAATTATAGTTGAATGGTTATTTAGTGTTTAATTAAGTGAAGTAGCTTGAATTTAGTTTAAAGGACTAAATTGCATACGGTATAAAAGTTTAATTATAGATTAAAGATTAATAAAGGGACTAATCTAGCAATTAGACCCTAAGTGACATGTGTGTGTTAATATTGAATAACATGTGTAATAGTTGGTAAAGATATTAAATGTGTTAAAGTAGTTTTTCTTATAGATTAAGTTATTTTATTAGAATAATATTATATTATTAATATTATTATATTGAATATAGATTTATGAGTAAGTTAAAAAAAAAGAGAAAGAAAGATAGAAAAGTTACAGAGAGCAAACGTGAGAAAGAAAGAAGGAAAGAAAGAAAGAAATAGAAAAGGAAAATTTGAGGATTAAGGCCCTAAAGTTTAATTGGTAAGTTGTTTTAGCTCATTTTCTTATGATTTTTATGTTTATGGATGCCTAATTCAAAGTTCTACATGTATGAGGTTAAAATGAAGAAAAATAGAAAATTTTTAGATATTGATTTAGTTGAATAAATTGAGGTTTTATGGGTTAAATTGATAGAAATTGAAGTTAGAAGTGAAAATTGAGTGATTTATTAAAAGAATTCTAAGTTAAGTTTAAATAGGGATTAAGTTGAATAGAGCTCAAAATTTATGTTTTATAATGAATTTTATGAGTTAGAAATTGTTAATGGGTTGATTAAAAGAGAATATGAAGCTTAAGTTAAAGAAAAAAAGATTAGTAATGGAAAAAGGACGAAATTGGAATTTTTGTAAAAGTTTGATAGAAAGTGAAAATGTGTTTTATGAATTAGTATATTGATGATTTTTAATTGTATGATTGTTAGTAGCAAACGTAGCACCGGATACGTCATCAAAGAAGGGAAAAGAGAAAGTGAACGAAGATATCGATTAAATTCGATAAATAGTGGTTTGTATTTCTATAAACCGAGCTTAATCGTTATTGCTATATTTGATATTTATATTGTATAAAAATGTGAATGAGGTAAGTATTTTTACCATATTGAAATGAATGTGATTTTGAATACCCTATTAGCAGTGTCGGGCTAGTCGGATATAGTTGACATGTCATAGGAATTGGAAGTATTGGGATATTCATTGAGTCGATGAGACACTATGTGTCGACTACTGTTAAAGTTCCGAATTTGTTCCGATGAAGTACTTTGTGTACTATAATGTTAAAGTTCCGGATTTGTTCCGATGAAATGTGCTTATCCCGGAGTGTGGGTTGGATCCGTGTATCCGTCGTCCCGAGTTATGTTAATAAGGGTAAATAAAGTAAAGATTATTAAAGTCTTGATTGATATTGAATAATAGCAATAATGTGTTTGAATTACCATGTTTTAAAGTTGATTAAGCTATTGTTTATAGAAATACCATGAGAGTATTCTCAGCGACGGTTTGTTTCGTCGCAGGCTAGGTATGAAAGTATAAGGACTCAACATACAAGTGATCCCGAACTCAAATTGGTGAAGTTTCTATCTTTTGGAAAATGGCATTGTACCTAGGATGTCTTTTGGTCATTTTGAAAGTATCTAAGTTGTTAAGTGATATTTTGGTATGTTTTGTAAATGTTACCAAAACCTTAAGTATGGTATGTTTTGATATGTTAGTGAAGAGTAATAAGAGGAATTGTTGGTAAATGTTGTAGAGAGAAGAAATGAAGATGTTATAAACTTAGTTATCAACATTTTTACTAAAACAGATTTGGACAGTAGCAGTAGTCCAACTTTGAAAATATACCAAAAATAGTATAAAGTGAATTAGATAATGAATAAAATTTTTAATTGAATCTTAATGAATCTATTTTTATATGGAAGAAACAAAATAGGTAAAAGAGTTGTATTTTATGAGATATTTACGTTTTGGTGAAACAGGGTTAGAACAATTTTTGGATTCTCTATTCTGACTTTAGAAATTCACCATAAATTGTGTATTAAGAATTAGGACTCAAACTTTATTTTTATGGATTCCTTATTGAGTCTATTTTTAATTGAAACAAATGGCATAGTCATTGGATTTCTATACAGGAAGAAATTTGATTCCTAGTGCACAAGGGTCAGAGTAGCCAAACCCTGAAACAGGGGAGACTTCTTCTAATAAACTGTACTAATTGGCCTGACCAAAAATTCTAGAAAAAAATTAGTAAGTAGATATATGAGTCTAGTTTCAGGGAAAATTTACAGAATTGGATTTCGAGTTTTGTAACTCAAGATATGATTTTTTTAGCGACCGTGACGCAGATGGATAGTTTACAACGAAAACTGTTTAAGTGCTAAGATAAGTTTTGTAATGTCTCCTGCTTGACTCCGGCAACGGTTTCGGGTAGGGGGACATTACAGTAATGGATCTTAAACGAGCTGTAGCAGACGACATAGAAATTAACGCGCCAATTCCCGCTCAAGGAGCAGCGCCTACTGAATCTAGACCTGTGATGAGTAGTCATGGGGGTGAGGCTAAAGAAGCCTTCTTTAAGATATTAAATGAGTGGTTCACACAGTATATACATATGAACCCAACTATTCCGTAACCTCCACCCCCAACTGATTCCAGTAGTTCCTCAAGGTACCGATTTTCTGCGATTGAATAAACTACATGTTGATAGAATACAGAAACACGGGGATGAGGAATTTAGTGCTACTGCTAATGATGACCCTGAAAAGGCTGAATTTTGGCTTGAGAACACGATTCAGGTGTTCGATGAATTGTCCTGCACACCTGAAGAATGTATGAAGTGTGTGGTATCGTTGCTGAGAGATACTACGTATCAGTGGTGGAATACTTTGATATCTGTAGTTCCGCCAGAGTGAGTAACTTGAGATTTCTTCCAAGTTGAATTTAGAAAGAAATATATTAGTCAAAGATTTATCGATTAGAAGAGAAAAGAATTCCTTGAATTGAAGCAGGGTCAAAGAATTCCTTGAATTGAAGCAGGGTCGTATGTCAATCACTGAATATGAAAGAGAGTTTGTACAACTCAGCAAATATGCCTGTGAATGTGTATCATCTGAAGCTATAATGTGTAAATTATTTGAGGATGAATTGAATGAAGAAATCAGAATATTGGTGGGAATTCTTGAGCTAAAAGGGTTTGTTATTTTGTTTGATCGAGCCTGTAAGGCCGAAGATCTGTGTAAAGAGAAAAGAAAAGCTGATTCTAAGGCTAGAGAGTCTAGAAAAAATTTACGGGTAAATTACATCAATTAGCATCAAAGAAATTTAAAGAATATCACCCTCATTCTTTAGCTTCTACGGGAATTTCTATCAAAGATAGAAATGCAAGACAATCAAGTTCAAAACCTCAGGCAACATCTGTGGCCAGTGATAGAAGTGTCAGAAATGATGTATCTGAATGTAAACATTGCAATAAGCGACATTACAGTGAATGCAGATTAGTGAGTGGAACTTGTTTTAAATGTGGATCTTTGGATCATTTTCTCCATGATTTTCCAGAAAAGTTCATAGCTGAAAGAGAACAACCAGTGAAAACAAGTAACACGACTGCTAGAGGGAGACCGCCCCGAAACACCAAAAATGTGAGTGGTAATCGAGGTGCTACGAGAGATTCGACTATGAGATCCGAGGCACGAGCACTTGCCAGGGCTTATGCTATACGTGCACGAGAAGAAGCATCATCACCTAACGTTATTACCGGTACTTTTTCTCTTTTTGATACTAATATAGTTGCATTGATAGATCCTGGATCAACCCATTTATATATCTGTATGAATTTAGTATTTAAAAAGAGTTTACATGTCGAGTCTACATAATTTGTAATTAAAGTATCGACTCCCTTAGGAAAGTTTGTTTTAGTTGATAAAATTTGTAAGAATTGTCCTTTGATGATCCGGGGTTACTGTTTTTGGGCTGATTTGATGCTTCTACCATTTGATGAGTTTAATGTGATTCTGGGTATGGACTGGCTGATTATGCACAATGCAGTTGTGAATTGTAGACAGAAGATAATAGAATTGAAATGTCAAAATGGTGAGATTCTTTGGATTAATTTTAATGATTCGAATGGATCACCTATTGTAATATCGTCTATGTTAGCTCAGAAATACTTGAGAAAAGGCTATGATGCATATCTTGCATATATAATCAAAGATTGAATCCGTACCAGTTGTTTGTAAGTTCTCGAATGTATTTCCAGAAGAATTACTGGGATTACCACCGATCAGAGAAGTTGAATTTAGTATTGAGTTCATACCGAGAACAACTCCGATATCAATAGCTCCGTACAGAATGGCTCCAACAGAATTGAAAGAGTTGAAAGCTCAGTTGCAAGAATTGACAGATAGAGGTTTTGTACAACCGAGTTATTCTCCTTGGGGTGCACTAGTACTATTTGTGAAAAAGAAAGATGGCTCAATGTGTATGTGTATCGACTATAGACAGTTGAATAAAGTGACTATAAAGAAAAAATACCCTCTACCACGAATTGATGACTTATTTGATCAGTTGAAAAGGGCTACATTATTTTTGAAGATTGATGTGAGATCGGGTTACTATCAGTTACGAGTTAAAGAGTCGGATGTTTCAAAAACTACTTTCAGAACGAGGTATGGTCATTATGAATTCCTTGTTATGCCTTTCGGTTTAACTAATGCTTCTGCCATTTTTATGGACCTGATGAATCTTATATTCAAACCGTATTTAGACAGAGTTGTTGTGGTATTTATTGATGATATTCTGATCTATTTACGAGATGAATTTGAGCATACCGAGCATTTGAGAATTGTGTTTCAAACTCTACATTATAAGAAGTTTTTTGCAAAATTCAGTAAATGTGTATTTTGGCTTAAAGAAGTTAGATTCTTGGGGCAAATTGTTTCAGCCGATGGTATTAGAGTTGATCCGAGCAAGATTTCTGCTATTGCTGACTGGAAACCTCCAAGAAACTATCTGAATTCCATAGCTTTTTGGGCTTAGCGGGCTATTATCGAAGATTTGTGAAAGGCTTCTCATTAGTTGTGACACCGATGACTCGACTACGACAAAAATATGTTATGTTTGAATGGTCAGAAAAATGTCAGCAGAGTTTTGAGCAGTTGAAAGCATTGTGAACTGAAGCACCAGTTTTGGTTCAACCTGAATCGGGTAAGGAATTCGTAATTTATAGTGATGCATCACTAAACGGATTGGGCTGTGTTTTGATACAACAGTGAAAAGTTATAGCTTATACTTCTCGACAGTTGAAACTGCATGAAAAGAATTATCCGATGCATGATTTAGAACTGGCTGCGATTGTATTTGCATTAAAAATTTGGCAACACTATTTATACGGTGAAAAATGCCACATTTATACGGATCATAAGAGCTTGAAATATCTAATATCACAGAAACATCTAAATTTGAGGCAATGAAGATCGCTTGAGTTATTAAAAGATTATGATTTTGTGATTGCTTATCACTCGGGAAAAGCTAATGTAGTTGCTGATGCTTTGAGCTGAAAATCATTGTTTACATTACGAGCCATGAATACTCAGTTGATGATATGTAATGATGGATCTATTTTAGATGAATTGAAAGCTAAACCGGTATTTCTGCAACAAATATGTGAAGCTCAGAGAAATGAAAGTGGATTGTAAGCTAAACGAATTCAATATGAGTCTATTTCTAATTCAGAATTTCATATTAGAATTTATGATTGTTTAATGTTCCGAAAATAGAATTTGTGTACCGAAAAATACAGAGTTTATTCAAAAAATTTTGCATGAAGCACACAGTAGTCACTTTTCTGTTCATCCGGGTAGTACCAAGATGTATAATGATTTGAAATAGTAGTATTGGTGGTCAGGAATGAAACGGGATATATCAGAGTTTGCATCGAAATGTTTGATTTTTCAACAAGTGAAAGCTGAACATCAAGTACCATCTGGTTTACTACAGCCTATATTGATTCCTGAATGAAAATGGGATAGAGTCACTATAGACTTCGTATCGGGACTGCCCCTAACTCTAAAAAAGAAAGATGCTATATGGGTTTTCGTTGATCGACTAATAAAATCTGCTCATTTCATACCGGTAAGTATAGATTACTCTTTGGATAGACTAGCTAAATTGTACTTATTTGAGATCGTATGATTACATGGTGTACCACTGTCTATTATCTCTGATAGAGATCCGAGATTTACATTAAGATTCTGGAAGAAATTACAAGAAGCTTTTGGAACAAAATTGAATTTTAGCACAGCTTTTCATCCCCAGACGGATGGTCAATCCAAAAGAGTTATACAGATGCTTGAAGATATGTTGTGTTGTTGCATTCTCGAGTTTGAAGGTAACTGGGAGAAATACTTGCCTCTGATTGAATTTGCGTATAACAACAGTTTTTAAACAAGTATAAAAATGGCACCGTATGAAGCTTTAAATGGTCGCAAATTTTGAACACTGTTATACTGGACTGAATTGGGTGAGAAAAAGATTCACGGGTTGAATTAATCAGAGTAACATAAGAAAAAGTAAAAACGATTTGTGATAGTTTAAAAGCAGTTTCAGATCGACAGAAATCTTATGCAGATTTGAAACGTAGAGAGATTGAATTTCAAGTCAGAGACAAAGTGTTTCTAAAAGTGTCAACGTAGAGAAAGGTTCTTCGGTTCGGTCGTAAAGGAAAGTTAAGCCCGAGATTTAATTGGCCGTATAATATTGTTGAAAGAATAGAGCCTGTAGCATATCGACAATCGTTACCATCTGAGCTAGAAAAGATACATAATTTTTTTCATGTTTCGATGCTACGTCGGTATAGATCGGATCCGTCACATGTGATTTCTCCCGTTGATGTTGAGATACAGTTTGATTTATCGTATAACGAAGAACCGATCAGGATTCTGACTCGGGAGATTAAAGAATTGAGGAATAAACGTATAGCTCTTGTCAAAGTTCTTTAGAATAAACACAGAATTTAGGAAGCTACATGAGAACCCGAGGAAGCTATGCGAAAACAGTACCCTAACACCTCTTTACCGGTAAGATTTTCGGGGACGAAAATCTCTTGGGGGAGAGTTGTAACAGCCCGTTTTTAGGTTAAATCGGAACAGTGATTTTGAGACCACAAATCTGAAGTCAAAATATTTATTTTATTATTTAATAAGGTCTGCAGCATGATATATAAATTTTGTGGAAGTTTCTTAAAGAAATTTTACCGTTTAAATGCTTAATTCGGTAAAAACGACTAAATCGCGTAACGCGTAAAAGTAGAGTTCTATTGTTTAAAAGTATTATATGACTATAGCTTAAAATATGGGAGTCCTTGCATGTCAATTTGGCCAATATAACGGTTAGTGGAAGTTGTTAGCTTAGTATTTTTGAAATTATTAAAGTTTATTAAGGTTAATTTGGTAATTGGATAATAAATGGTTTAATAAACAAAACTAAAGTTCATTTTAAATTATCATCATCTTCCTTGGCCGACTCTAGCAAGAAGAAAAGAGGAAATTCTAGGTTTTACATTCGGCCAAGCTTGAGAGAGCAATTAAGGTACGATTTTGACTCGATTTTTAATGATTTCTATGTTTTTGAGCTCGTTACAGCTTAATCTAGCTAGCCCGTATCTTCGTTTTTGAAACTGTTATAGATTTTGAGATATGCCATTGTTGAATACTTAGGTATTTTGAAGGTTCTTTTTAGATTATTGATGGTTGTTAATAGTTATACAAGTTTTATATAGTGATTATTCACAAAAATGAGAATTAGGGATTAAATTATAAAAGATAGAATTGTTGTGGTTGAAAAAGTGAATAAAATGTAAATATGGTCTTTTATGTGATTATGTTAAATTCGACTATACATGGGTTAAGGGTAAATTGCATAAATTTGCCATTTTGTGTAAAAATGATTAAATTGCAAAGTAGTCAAAAGTCTAGGGTAAATTTGTAATTTGGCCAAAAATGAATGTTTTAGGCCAATTTGAGTTGAATGAAAATTAAATGAGTTAATTTGATGTCATATAGATCAAGATAAGCAAATATTGGAATTAGATCGGGGGAAACAAAAAATAGAGAGTAAATGCTAGTTTTTATCTGAGCAACCCGAGGTAAGTTTGTATAATTAGAATCGAACTTTCCTATACTTGCAATGGTTGAATTGAATGTATATAATTGAATTATTTGAGATATGATTGTATTGATGATATATCAAATCTGTTATCGAGCCTTAGTTGAACTATGTGAATTCATTGGATAACAAGTGGCGTACTAGAATTATCGAAATGGTCGAGCTCCTGCATTTTTTACGAACTCACCATAGCTCGTATGAGCTTACTATTTTAGCTCGCAAAAGCTTATTGTTCAGCTCAATAGAGCTTACCGTTTTCAGCTCAATAGAGCTTACTGTTATCAACTCATGAAGAGCTTACTGGCCATGTCTCGAAAGAGCGTGTATGATGATGAATTGACGAATTTTTGACATTGTTCACTCGATTATCCTTTGAAGTTCTAATAGATTCAACGAGCCTAAATAATGTTATATGAACAAGTTATGGATTATGTATTAGTTAAAAGACTAACATGTGATGATATTGTGTGATTAAGATGCTTATATTGAATGGTTGGCATTATATTGTTGCTTTGATTACTTTAAATGGTAAGTTTAATTCTGAATTATACGGGCTTACTAAGCTTAGAAGCTTACTCTGTTTCTGTTTCTATGTCTCATAGAGGTTCATTAGCTCGCTCGTTCAGGACAAGTCGGAGTTGCACGTCATACTATCCAAATTTCCATTTGGTATTTTGAACTTATGAACTTATGTAAATATGGCATATATAGGCTATTTTGATAGTAAAAGTTATGTTTAAAGTATTTGATGAGTCAAAAGGAGTTAAACTTAAGGCAACGTTGGTGGCTAGAGTTTATGAAAGATTATGAGCTGTTGAAAGATTATGAGCTAATGATTGATTATCACCCAGCAAAAGCAAATGTTGTCGTGTCACACCCAAATTTTTTTCAAGACCCAGATTTAAAGGAATTTTGGAAGTTAATTGAGCAATTTTTTCGGGTAAAAATTAGATTTTAATTCTAGTTTGGTTAAGATGAAACCAGCTAGTTCCAAAGCGAGAGACATAATAATTATCGATGATTGGCTAAAAGAGATTGAGAGACTGTGCATAGGAGTTATATATATATATATAGGTGTAAAGAGAACATTCTTGCAAAAGGAAATCCTCCCCAATTCTGTCTACAAAATTTCTTTTTACTTGTGTTGTCTTCTTCGGTTATTCCGAAGGAGAGAATGACATAGGAGAGCTCTACATGAAGTTGGTTTTGTGATAATCAAAGTTTAAAAGTAGAGAAATCGAGAAACTGGTAAGCTTTTCAACTTTTCAGTACTAAAAAAATTGAGAAAAGAATGAAGGCTAGGACTTCTAATAAGTTTCGATAAACCTGGTTCTAGGTTTAAAGTTGAATACCTTTGGATTAATTTATATTGGGTTCGCGTTCTAGGCTTAATTTTTATTCTACATGAGCCCAATATGGTATTAATTATCTCTTATTATTTTATTATTTTATTATTACAATTTTTTTTTGTAATTATTAAGTATTTTAAGTTATTTAGGAGTTTTATATTAACAAGAATGTCTTGTTTAAAACTACTTCTTATTTAGATTAATTAGAGCTTTAGTATACTTTAGAGTTTTATTTGGATGTACTTTGTTAGCCTATATAAAGGCTTCTTCATTGTTCATTAAAGACACAATTGTTTTCATTAATAAAGTTTTCAACTCTAGGAGTTTGTTTCTTTGAGCAAGATTTCTTTCTTGTGAATTTTAGAAGTAGTTTTCTTCTCGATTTTCTTCAATGAGTAGTGGGAATTAATTTTTCACCCTTCAATTTGCTAAGGATTATTTCTTGAAGGGTTGATTAGAGCCATTAATTAAGTTTGTTGGGATTTATATCTCAAAGGGTTTAATCGGACATTTATCCTTCTATCCATCATAGTCGTTGATTTATCGTTCCATCTTTTACTTCTAAATTTCGTCTATTTATTTATTTATTTATTTATATATTACCATTTTTATTTGTTCTTTGTCCTCAAATTTTCTTCTTTTACTTTTCAAGTTGAACAACTTGAATACGATCTTTCTTTTGCTTCCTCAGCCTTCATTCCATAACTTCATCAAATATTTTGTCATCAAGTCTCTATTCTGAACTAAGTTCGTAGCACCCAGGGTAAGTCTTTATCTTGTTAGGATTGATTGTCTAGAAAGTCGGGTTTGCTTGCATGTGTGAATTCTGAAAGTTCTATCTTCTTAGTAATCTATGTGTTTATTTATATTGCGAACCAGCCAGACCATCTACCAGCAAGGATAAAGGCAAGGCCAAGCTTGTTTAGTTTTTCATTTTTTCGGTGAATGGTTAAGAATTGCCATAAGTATGCTAACTAATATGTTTTTCAGTTTGAATGTTTAACGGTTCGTATCTTGTGTGTGAAATGTGATGGTTTTCAAGAACTTTGTTTTTCAAACTAAGTTCCAAGAGTAAGTTTTCTACAAAACTCTATTTTCAAGAGACATTTTTAAGTTATATTTTAAAGATATGTTTTATGTGAGCTCCTAAGTTAGCCTATGTTTTAAGTTATGTTTTTAAATTACAGTTTTACAAACTGTGTTTTCGCGAGCTTCTTGTACGAGCTCTATATGAATAAGTGTTTTCAAGAAAGCTCTTTATGTGAGCTTTATATGATAAGCTTCTGTGCGTGCTCATTAGCAAGTCTTTACATTGAATATAATGGCATGCCAGAGGATTGTGAGTAAGTTTTCAGTGGTTTGGGCGTCTAAGCCCTAGGACATGTGGAGAGATAAGGGAATGTCGAGCTGTGCTCCATTCAAAGGGACATGTTGGTGTATAGGTGAGTGCATTGCTTTGCGCTGCACTTATGAGACATGTCAAGGACTCTTTGAGTCATTCTAAGGTGTTAGAAAGAGATCTGCATATCCAACAGATTCTAACAAGTGTGTTAAGTGAGAGAACATATCTTATGTATCTTGGCCATTCTGATAAGACAAGTATGTGGGCATGGTTCATGCTATACAAGTTTTGTTTATGAGCTAAGTTTTCAAGTATGATTTTTCTACAAGCACAATTGAATTGTTTTTACAAACTTATATGTTTTAATGACAAGCAGGCAAAATGACGATTTGGGTCTCGCATCTTTACGGTGAACCCAACTTGTGACATGAGTTTTAGACTAAGTCTTCTTTCTATTTTAAACTCTGTATTTTTAGCATAATCTGTCGATTTTCTTCTAGACCGAGATTGAAAGGAATTTTGGGAGTTAATTGAGCAAAGAAGAGAGTTAGCAGACTCTATTGGGAACTTTTGGAAAGTTTTGTGTCTATAGGGCAAATAATTAGATTTAAATTCTAGTTTGGTTAGGATGGAACCAACTAGTTCCAAAGTGGAAGATATAATAATTACTGATGGTTGGCTAAAATAGATTGGGAGACCATGTATAGGAGTTATATATATATGAGTGTAAAGAGAACATTCTTGCAAAAAGAAATCCTCCCCAATTCTGTATACAAAATATCTTTTTACTTGTGCTATCTTCGTCAATTATTCCGAAGGAGATGAGGACATAGGAGAACTTTGCTGGAGTTGATTTCGTCAGAATTAAAGCTTAAAAGTAAAGAAATCGAGAAACTGGTAAGCTTTTCAACTTTTTTTGTGCTTGAAAATCTGAGAAAAGAATGAGGGCTAGGACTCTTAATAAGTTTTTGTAAAACGAGTTTTAGGTTTAAGGTTGAATATCTTCGGATTAATTTATAATTGATTGTCATCCTTAGCTACTAGGATGAAGGAGACTCTGGTGGTTAGATGAGTTAAGCTGACTAGGATCAAGGAAGCAAGTTGTATAACTCCCCAAACTTGGCCCGATGAATTAGAACCGAATCTCGAGTGCTACCACAATAATACAAAGTAATTAAGCCTAATTATTCAAACTACAAACGTTTACAACTACTAAATTTCAAACTTTTTAATAAAATACAAAAGTGTAAATAATGAGGAAATTCAAATGGTATACATAGAGAATTTACTTACAATTAGGATTGAACTGATGCTCTAGTTATAGTTATCCCCCATAGAAATTACTATAAAAATGTATCAACTCAGACTTGATCCCTTCATCAAATTTGCGCTATATGCATAATAGCCTAATACGTCACTCTTTCGATGTAGTCTTGGCGTCGTCCCTCCAAGCAAGACCCTTAAAAATCCACTTGAAACATAACACACAAAGATAAGTTCGAAGGGACTTAGTGAGGCAAAGACCATTTACTTGAATCATACTTGTGCGTTGCATCTAATGTTATCATACTTGCACATCACTCTAATGTTTCAAGAACCATCTTATTGCTCTTATTCTTCATATCATCTCAAACAAAATTTCCCTCCATTTCTGTTTCTTTATTCATGTTCGTTACCATGCCTTATTTTAAGACTATTTCTTTCTCTTCAGTGCCTTTGAGACCTTACCTGCATTCTCCATTGACTAAGCCATAATGTCCTCAACTTCAGGAAGACATCCATACACATTTCCTTTCAAGCATATCATGTTTACATTCATTTTCAGAATACATCCTCATTACCTCGCTATGTCTTTTAAAATTTTCATCTCTATACAAATCTTAATCATATCGAGTACCTTACAATAATACTCAAAGATACATTTCATACTTACTAATCCCACTGCTTGCAGTTAGAAATAATAAGAAATACATCGATTACTTAGTATAGAGTCAATCTAAAGAGTGTCCTTCATGGTTCATCATTGGAAGCCCTTCCAGATTACGCCATAGGAGTAGCCCATCCTGTGTGCGCCATAAAAACCTTCGTTGTAGAATTCACCATAAATGTTGTTTCTTCACAATTTGTCGCAAGGGCATTTCTTTCATACATTACTACTAAGACTTTAATTTCAGAGATTACCTTTCATAGTGTTTTTCCAAATTCCACCAAAAATTCCATTCTTTCAGAGTTCGTCATACATTCCATTTCTTTCAGCCAAGGTCCGCCACATAGGTGTTTCCTTTAGAAGGTTACCACAAGGTGCATTCTTTAGAGTGCGCCACAAAGGCATCCTTTACAAGATTTTCCATGAAGACTTCCATTTTTTAAATTGCCAAAAAGGCTTCCATCTCTTAGATCGCCCCAAAAGCTTTCATCTATCAAATCACCACAAAGGCTTCTATTTTTCTGGTATTTTTACGATAGGGATTCGCCTAGACTCACATTTTGTGAGGTTTGCCCCTCATCATTCTAGGTTCAATAGAGAACCCCATTAGGTAATAACCTTCCTTTGGTTTTTCCCATATGATGTCATAGCCCACCAATTATGGTATTACACGATATGGTGTCATAACCATGGTCTTCTCCTTTAGAAATCGTGTTTAAAGTCCCGATGAACCCTTTTAGATGACTCCACCATAGTGAACAAACACACTCACTTAACAGACCTTTCATACATTAGCACTAGACTTAACACCCATCTCATTTAACACATTCCAGACATATTCATACAATCATATTATCAACTTCAGGTTTTTTATCACATACTTTATACTTGTCAGATACTACACGAATTGCACAAACAAGCCTCGTTTAACATTCATAACACATACCATCATCCTATCATACTTTCCTAACTTCAGATTCGTAGTGTGACTACTTTTTACTTTCTACAAAAACATCTCAAATAATACTATGCATGCGAAAGTCAACTTAGGGACTCACTTGACAAAAATGTGTAGTAGCTTGAGTTCCAGATCCAAGTGTAACAGCCCGATTTTGGGGATAGTCGAAATAGTGGAATCAAGACCACAAATTTGGAGTCAAGTAAATTATTTTATTATTATTTTGGAGTCATAGCATGTTTATTATAGTACATGAAAAATTTGGTGAGCTAATTTTAACGTTTGTGTGCACAATTGTGAAAAAGGACTAAATCGCATAAAGTGCAAAAGTCTTAAATTGATAGCTAAGGGTGTTAAATAGCTAGAGAACCAAAATTGGGGGTCTTTAAAGGGCAATTAGCCCCTTAAAAGAAAGCATAGCCGGCCATAGGAGACAAATTAAAGAGAAAGTCAAAATTAGGTGAAGATTAGGTCACCAATTTTGACTAGTTGTCTTTTTAATAAAACAAAAAGGAAAAGCTATCATTTTTCTCTCTTCTTAGACAAAAATATCAGCCATTTTAGGGGTTTGAAAGCTTAAAAAATTTTAGTAACTTTGAGCCCTCTCAAATCAAGAATTGTCAAATCCAAACCTAGACCGGGGGAAAACCAAGCAAGTCAACTAAATCGACTCGTCGTATACGTTTTGTAATTTGAGGTAAGTTGTATATAAATAATACAACTACATTACTAATGTATGTGTTGAATTGTATTTGAATTAATATAGCATGAATTGCTTGATTTTGGAATTGAGATAGCATGATGATAATAGAGATAGTAGAATTCCCGTTTGAACTTGGGAAATAAATCGGATATTCATGCCGTGACATATGGGTTATTGTTGGCTAGTGTAAGACATGTCTAGGACATGCATTGGCCACATTATGAGAGCCAGTGTAAGACCATGTCTAGGACATGGCATCGGCATTGAGACGAGAGCTAGTCTAAGACATGTCTGGGACATGCATCGGCCTCAAGTCGTAAGCCAGTGTAAGACATGTCTGGGACATGCATCGGCTATGAGATGATGGTCAGTGTAAGATCATGTCTGGGACATGGCATCGACTTGATATATAAGCCAGTGTAAGACCATGCTTGGGACATGGCATCGGCACCTTACCCACATCTGAGGCTTAATGAATATCCGTTAGTGTTCCAAATGGTTCAACAATGAACGTTATGTTCTAAGCTAATGAGGAAAGTATAACAGTGAATGTTAGTGTACCAAACAAGTATCCTTTGCCAATGATAGATGATTTCTTCGATCAGTTGAAGGGAGCCACAGTGTTCTCCAAGATAGACTTGAGGACTGATTATTATCAGTTGAGAGTTAAAGAGCAAGATGTATCGAATGCTGCTTTTCGGACGAGATACAGGCATTATGAGTTCCTCGTCATGCCCTTTGGTTTGACTAATGCCCCGGTGGTGTTTATGGATTTGATGAACTGTATTTTCTGACTGTATCTAGATAAGTTTGTCATTGTCATTTTCGATGACATATTGATTTATTCGCGTGATGAGAGTGAACACGGAGAGCATTTGATAACTGTGTTACAGACTTTGAGAGATAAGCAGCTTTACGCCAAGCTCAGCAAGAGTGAATTTTGGCTTAAAGAGGTTGGATTTTTAGGGTATAATGTGTCGGATGCTGGGATCCGAGTTGACCTAAGCAAGATCTCGGCTATTGTAGAGTGGAAACCAACGAGGAATGTGACTGAGGTCCGAAGCATTTTGGGTTTAGCCGGATATTATAGACGGTTTGTAAATAGATTCTCTATGATAGCTACGCCGATAAGAAGGCTACTGCAAAAGGATGTCAAGTTTGAATTGACAGAAAAGTGCCAGCAGAGTTTCAAAAAATTAAAGGCTTTGTTGACCAAAGCCCTAGTGTTAGTGCAACCGGAGTCGGGCAAAGAGTTTGTGGTATATAGCGACGCCTTCTTAAATGGTTTGGGGTGTGTGCTTATGCAAGAAGGTAAGGTCATAGCTTACACTTCAAGAAAACTAAAGCCACATGAGAAAAATTACTCGACGCATGAGTTAGAGTTGGTTGCCATCGTATTCGTGTTGAAATTTTGGAGACACCATCTGTATGGCGAGAAATGTCAGGTATTCACTGACCATAAGAGCTTAAAGTACTTGATGACTCAAAAGGAATTGAATTTGGGGCAACGATGATGGTTAGAGCTAATAAAGGATTACGAGTTGATTATCGACTACCACCCGGAAAAAGCAAACGTGGTCGCCGATGCATTGAGTAGAAAATCATTATTTGTGCTGAGAACAATGAATGTCAGTATGGCTTGGTCTGATGATGGTTCAGTTCTAATAGAGTTGAGAGCTAGACCGATGTTTCTTTAAGAGATCTGAGAAGCTCAAAAAGGTGATGAGAAATTGCAAACCAAGAGAACTCAAAGTGAGTCGGGAATTGAATCAGATTTTCGTATTAGTACCGATGGATGTATAAGGTTCAAAGACAGAGTTTGTGTACCCAAGAACAATGAGCTTATTCAAAAGATTCTGAGAGAGGCACATAGTGGTTGTTTGTTCGTCCACCCGGGCAGTATGAAAATGTACAATGACCTCAAAAAAATGTATTGGTGGTCGGACATGAAAAGAGACATTTCAGAGTTTGTGTCTAAGTGCCTAGTGTGTCAACAAGTGAAGGCTGAACACCAAGTACCTTCGGGTCTATTTCAGCCTATCATGGTCCTCAAGTGGAAGTAGGATCGGATCACTATAGATTTTGTGATGGATTTGCTGGTAACCCCGAAAAAAAAGGATGTTGTTTGGGTTGTTGTGGATAGGCTAACCAAGTCAGCACATTTTATACCGATATGTACTGACTACTCCCTTGAGAGATTAGTCGACTTGTACGTTTCTGAGATTGTGAGGCTTCATGGAGTGCCATTGTCAATTATCTCATATCAAGACCCAAGGTTTCCCTCGAGGTTTTGGGAAAAGTTACAAGAGGAATTGGGAACAAAGTTGAGTTTTAGCACAGCTTTCCATCCGCAAACCGACGGTCAGTCAAAGAGAGTAATTCAGATGTTAGAGGACATGTTACAATGTTGTATCCTTGAGTTCCAAGGCAGTTGGGAAAAGTATCTATCGTTGGTTGAATTCGCCTATAATAACAGTTATCAGACAAGTCTGAAAATGGCACCTTATGAGGCTTTGTATGGGTGAA
Organism: Gossypium arboreum; assembly: GCF_025698485.1. NCBI lineage: Eukaryota > Viridiplantae > Streptophyta > Magnoliopsida > Malvales > Malvaceae > Gossypium > Gossypium arboreum. Next base: position 63,693,357 of record NC_069079.1, on the reverse strand, counting down.
AGTGTCGAATGCCCTTATATTGGACTAAGCTCAGAGAGAGTCAGGTTCACTGGGTCGATTTAGTCAGAGAGACTAAAGAGAAAGTTAAAGTAATTCGTGATTGCTTGAAGACCACTCGGATAGACAGAAATCCTACGCGGATTTGAAACGAAAGAAAATTGAATTTCAAGTCGGTGATAAGGTATATTTGAAAGTGTCCCCGTGGAGGAAAGTTCTCAGATTTGGTAGAAGGGGTAAATTGAGTCCTCATTTCATAGGGCCTTATGAGATTGTCGAGAGAGTAGGAACGGTCGCCTATCAATTGGCTTTACTACTGGAGTTAGAGAAGATTCACGACGTGTTTCATGTGTCCATGCTACGTCGATATAGATCAGACCCTTCACATGTGATTACGCCGTCAGAGGTTGAGATTCATCCGGACATGACTTATGGTGAAGAGCCGATCAAGATTTTAGCCCGGGAAGTCAAATAGTTGGGAAATAAGAGTATAGCACTGGTGAAATTTTTGTGGCATAGACATGGAGTCGAGTAAGCCATATGGGAACCTGAAGAGACTATGAGAGATCAGTACCCGAACTTATTCATCGGTAAGATTTTCGAGGACGAAAATCCCTAAGGGGGAGAAATGTAATAGCCTGATTTTGGGGCTAGTCAGAATAGTGGTCTCGGGACCACAAATTCAGAATCGAGTAAATTATTTTATTATTATTTTGGAGTCATAGTATGTTTATTATAGTACATGAAAAATTTGGTGAGCTAATTTTAACGTTTGTGTGCACAATTGTGAAAAAGGACTAAATCGCATAAAGTACAAAAGTCTTAAATTGATAGCTAAGGGTGTTAAATAGCTAGAGAACCAAAATTGGGGGTCTTTAAAGGGAAATAATCCCCTTAAAAGAAAGCATAGCTGGCCATGGGAGACAAATTAGAGAGAAGGTCAAAATTAGGTGAAGCTTAGGTCACCAATTTTGACTAGTTGTCTTTTTAATAAAACAAAAAGGAAAAGCTATCATTTTTCTCTTTTCTTAGCCAGAAATATCAGCCATTGTAGGGGTTTGAGAGCTTCAAAAATTTCAGCAACTTTGAGCCCTCTTAAATAAGAGTTGCCAAATCCAAACCTAGACCGGGGGAAAACCAAGCAAGTCGATTAAACGACTCGTCATATACGTTTTGTAATTCGAGGTAAGTTGTATATAAATAATACAACTACATTACTAATGTATGTGTTGAATTGTATTTGAATTAATATAGCATGAATTGCTTGATTGTGGAATTGAGATAGCATGATGATAATAGAGATAGTAGAATTCCCGTTTGAACCTGGAAAATAAATCGGATATTCATGTCGTGACATATGGGTTATTGTTGGCTAGTGTAAGACATGTCTGGGACATGCATCAGCCATATTATGAGAGCCAGTGTAAGACCATGTCTGGGACATGGCATCGGCATTGAGAAGAGAGCCAGTGTAAGACATGTCTGGGACATGCATCGGCTACGAGATGATAGTCAGTGTAAGACCATGTCTGGGACATGGCATCAGCACCTTACCCACGTTTGAGGCTTAATGAATATCCTGTAGTGTTCCAAATGGTTCAACAATGAACGTTATGTTCTAAGCTAATGAGAAAAGTATAACTGTGTTGTGAGTGGTACACATACCTAATTGGCACGTATGAGATATGAACTCATTGAACATTATGTGACTAGTATGGATAGTAATGAGTAAGTTATCCCTATGTCTACCTTGGTATCATGAGCATGCTGATGTCAGAAATAAAATGTCCATGTTTTTGCACATGGGCTAGGACACGGGCGTGTCATGGCCGTGTGAGGGACACGGGTCATTGACACGGGCGTGTGTCTGGCCGTGTGAAAACCCTTATGGGTGTGAATTAGAAATTAATTCTACACGGGTGTGGGACACGGGCGTGTCCCAGGGTGCTTAGGCCGTGTGAGCAATACAGGCCATTATCACGACCATGTCGAAATAGTCACATGAGCGTGTTACTCTTCCACACAGGCGTGTGCCCTATTTTAAAGGCAAATTTCTTAAGGTTGGTTTAAGGACCAGGAATGGCTCCAAATAGCTTCCAATGATTGATTTTGGGTTCGTAGGCCAATAATAAGAAGTTTAAGGTAGATATTAAAAAAGTTTTAAGTTTGAATCAAGTCTCGGTGATTTGAGATTGGTTATAGGCATGAGATCAAGTTAGGTAATTCCTTGTACTCCTCCCTGGCGTGGGTTACGCGTATAGGGTGTTACACCAAGACCCACTCAGAAACTGTAGCAACCACTGCCTTTTTAAAATAAAAGGACACCATCAAAATTCATTCAAATAACATTTCCTATCATTTCAAACACAAATAACCCATACATAAAGCCCTACTTCTTCAAGCATTCATATAGATCTACTAGAGCCATAAAACTCACATTGACATGGAGAAATCACTAATAGAATCTAGGGTTTCAGACCCAACATAAAGGAATGTTTTCATTCCCTCTAGACTTAGTTTTCAATGTTTGAAGAGAGAAGAAGAGAACTCCCTTTATTCAAACTAGAAACCCTATTATTATAATCTAAGTCTTTATTAAAACTTGGCAAATGTCACATCATTACTGTATTGTCTTATCAAAATCTACAACTCCCAAAAAACCTAATTGAGTATTTCCCCTCGTCATTTAACTATCTTAGTTCACATTTAGTTAGACCCTAACCAGCTTACCTTGTAACTTAACCTGCACGGTACCACAGAGAAAAGGGTGCATTATACCTCTGATGTGGACTCATACTCTCAATATCAATTTACTTAAGTACATCATATTTCTAAAAAATCATAGCAATCTAGCACAAACCCTTACTAACTTAAACATAAAAATGTATCTGCCAACTCAGTACACCAAAATGTGTACTTAGGCAAATACCACTCTGCCAACATATTTTAAAAGACTACGTCAGAACTTGTGCTTGCCAGAACTGGGGCATTACAATTCTTTCCCCCTTAATAAAATTTCATCCTCAAAATTTTCATCCCTAATAAGATTTCTATTACTAGGATGAATTTGGTTGTTCCCACACTTTGAGTTTTTCCCTCTTACTGGCATACCCTTCAAAAGTCTTAAAAAGATATCATCATATTGCTTTTCTGAACGAAATCAAATTTTGGTAGTTAAACACTCAGGTATAGACACCGTATGTTTACCTCTTTGACAGATGTCAAGCTTGCTTTGGAGAATGCAAACTATTTTCACAAGGTAACTCTTCTTGAGCACGTTTATCTCTATAAAACAAAAACTCTAAATTTTCTCTTACACCTTCGTCAAACCTTTTACATTTCCTTAACAGTTGTCCTAACTTCTCTTTTTGCCTTTGTCTTCTCCGATTTTCCAAATTCCTTTTAAGTAATCCTATTTCCTCTTATTTCACATTCCTTTTTCTTATTTTCATACAAGAATGTCAAGGATGAGTATTCACGGTAAAGGTCATAACCAGAGTAGCCAAATTCTAACCCCCACAAATTACTCCATCTTTAAACCCCAAGAGCTTGAAAATACTCCTCTTCGAGGTTCCACTCCTATGTATGAATATGGAACAACCTAGGAAGAAACTACTTGATTCTTAATAGTGACAGGCTTCCATCGTCTGAACTTTGCCTACGACATCGAAATACCACCGAGGTGTCATCTCAATGACAACACTCAAGGTTTCATCCTTCCTCTTATTCTGTTAGAAGCTGGATTCTATCTGCCCCTACATCCGTTCTTCTATTCAGTGCTTTCAAAGTACAACATTGCACCAAGGTAGTTATCGGCCTTGTCCTGGTGGATCCTTGTAGCCTATTTCATAGACTGCTGCCAAAGAAATGAACCTCCACTCTTGGGAGTTTTCCAAAACTTTTACCAACTAAAAATCACCAAATAAGGGGTCAGTGTTGGTTCTGCCCACTTCAGCGTTCGTCAAGATTTCCACCCAACCATTCAAAATAAACTCTCTAATCTATATTAGAGAAAGGAAAATTTATAAGAGCCACTTGTAAGCTTGAGGATGGGTTTGGTTTTCTCATTTGCTGGTCACTTCCCAATGAGTCTGTTTGTTCCCAAAGTTATCTTATGGATTCAAAGGTTGCCAATAAGAAGTTCAAGCATCTAAACAGGGGGCATACTCTTGAATTAGTAGAATTGGTTACAGTAAAAAATGTTTTCCAATACTGCCTATCAAATCAAAGGCCCAATGGTTGCAAAAAAACTGACCGTATTAATTGGCTAGATGTTTGCAACATTTTTTCAACCTCTAACGCTTGGCCTCACAATGGCATGGGGTGTTACAAAACATCTCAATTTGACACCAAATCAATTCAACAACTTAATAAGTTGTACAAACTCACGTAACATGTTTTCTATTCAACCAAGTTAAAACTTTTCCCTATTCATATTTAAATTATGCCATTGAACTTTTAACTTGTCATTCATATTTATTCCCTTATATAACCTATCATATTGTCCAAAACATTTATTAGTGCATATATGAATATTAGATTCCCACCAACAAGTAGTAAACAAGATTTCAACTAAACCATTCATCCATAAGATGTTACATAAATAAACACCTATATACATGATTCAAAACATATTGTTTCAATCTATTCATTTTCACTTACCAATAATCAAAGCTTAATTAAGTTTCAACTATACCAGCATTCAAACTCAACAATCACATAACAACTATGTACATGCCAAAAAAACCAAGCTTAAAATGATAGAAAGGCTACCGAATCAATAATAGGATAGTGTGAACTTCTCAACGATTCACTTAACATGTTCCACAAGTTGGCAATCTACAGGGAAAAGGAAAACAATTGAGTAAGCATATTGAATGTTTAGTAAGTTCATAAGCATAAAACAACAACTTAACAAAAATTACAACTTTATTCCATAAGAAATTAGCTCTTTACGAAAATGCCTAAACATTCCAACCACATATCAACAAGGTGAGTATTAATATATATCACATCGTATAGTAATTCAAGCATATAACATCCCTAAACACTTACAATTAACATTTCAATTCCGTATCATTTTCCATATATTATCAACAATACATCCAAATTCGATATAATGTCATTGACTATTTTGTTTCATTATTCGAATTCCGAATCAAAATCAACAATTCATCACATTTCTATCTCGGCCCTTTGAGCTCGTATAATAAATTCGCATGGTCTTTCATAAATCACAAGATGTATTTGTATCATCAAATCATATTATCAGCTCAATTTGTATATCATTTATCCCATTTGCTTTTTATTCCCATATTAACCTGACTCAGACTCGAACGGATATACGAATCCAACCAACACACTAATTTGGCATACAGTGCCTCATCGGACAATGCCGAAGTAAATTGTTTGTGCCCAATGCTTATTAATGTGTTTGGCACCCAATGCCTCATTGGTATAAATGAAGTAAAAGTTGTATCCAAAACTCATTGGCATGTAGTCGAAGTAACCCGTACTTTATCTATCCTGTGGCATGCCAACTATATCCGACTCTGCCCGAATAGTTAATAGACTAACCAATAATCAAATTTCTTTATAGTTCGATCATCATTTTATCAATCTCAATATAATCAATTCATCAATCAAGACATCATTTTTAATACATAGCATACCATTATTCTTTACAATACTAAGCCAATTTCACAATTTCATCAATTTATACTATTTTCAATTCTATTCAATTTACTCCTTTATCTAAAAATTAAACATAATCATATCAAATTGATTCAATTCAAATAATCAATCTCATATTGCAATTCATTATATTCAATTTATTAGTCAATTTTTCATTTCTTTACAATTTAGTCTATATCTCACATCTGTACTAAATTGCAAACAATTCAAACTACTACTTAACAAACATAATTCATAAATCAAATATACAACAATTTAAATGCAATCATACTGTATGAACTTACCTAGTCAAAACAGTAAACAACCAATTTTTCAAGGACTAATCAGTAATTTTGCCTTTTTTTTATTATCCCGGGTTTGGTTCAATTCTCGATCTATCCGATTATTCAATTCAATTTATCAATTCCAAACTTCTTATTTAATCCTATTATAAGTATATATCAGCTCAATTTCACCATTCAAATGCCCCTAAAATTTTGCATTTTATCCAATTTAGTTTCTAAAACTAAAATTGCAATATCTTTCAAATTTGAGCCTCGATTTCAAAATCGGTCTCAATGACATCCTTTGAAGACCTTCTACTATCCATAATTATAGAAATTTCATACCAAATTCAAAATATTTACACTTTAGTTCTTATGTTCAAAATTAACAATTTACACTTTATAAACTAGTCCTTTTCATATCTAAGCTTAAAATCTAACAGTTTAGTACCAAAAGCTTGAAGATTCAATAATGGAAACTTTTAAAAACTTTAACAATTTTATAAATTGGTACACGGGTTAGCTAAATCAAGCTTCCAGAACCTAAAAACATAAAAATTACAAAAAAAAAAAAAAAAATTGAATTATCTATCCAAATCTTGACCGAAAGCTTGGAACCCTTGCTTGGCTTTCTCCTTTTGTTTTACTTACACATTCGGTGATGAAGAAGAAACAAGGATGACAATCATCCACTTTCTCCATTTTTATACTTAATTTAAGTTACTAATTAATTATACTTATCTTAATTAACTAGTAATTAACAAAAAATATTATTTAATGAATTTGATGGATGATGGGTGTCCACCACATTCCACTATATTAAAAAGGATCAATTGTTTAATTGGTCCTTCAATTAATTAAAATTTCTAACGATTAACTTGAATTATTTTTACAATTTAATTCTTATACTTTAATTAACTATCAATTTAATAAAATTTTTATATTAAAATTTAATATAATATTAAAATAGACTTATAAATATTAATTAATAATATTTACAGACTCAATCGTCGAAATTGAGATTCAAATCATCGCTTTTGACACCACTAATTTTCGGTCGTTACAATATTAATAAATTCTATTTAGATTTTAATTTTTTATTCAAATATAATTTGATTTTTTAGTATTTAGGTTTAAATATCTTTTTATTTTATTTAAGTTCGGTATAAGTTTTACATGTTGGTAGATTTACTTTTTATATTTTAGGTTTCTAGGGTTTAAATAGGTACGAATTTTAGATTTTTTTTTTAGTTTTAGAATTTAAAATTTTAGGATTTGATGAGAATTTACAGTTTTAGGCTTTAATAGATTTAATTAATTATTAATTTAATATTTAGGTTATTTTCTTTCATTTTTAGCCTTAGAATCTTGATTATTACGTTTTATTAAATTTTCATTTAGCGTTTGATTTATTTTATTTTTAACTTTAGAATTTAGAATTTTATGTTTTAATAGATTTAATTAGATTTTATTTGCAGTGGGGTTTATTTCATTTTTTAGCATTAGAGATTAAAATTTAGGATTTCCTAGGTTTAATGGATTGTAGTTTAAAATTTAGGTTGTGAATATTCATTAGATTAAAATTTTTCATCTTTATTGTAGATTTAGAATTTGGATATTAAGTTCGTATTAGATTTAATTTGATTATGGTTTTAAATTTAGATTTCAAAAGTTATTAGAGTCAACTTTGTTAGTCATTTATAAGTATTAAATTGTAATTTTTTTCCAATATTTTAAAATTTTTAAGTTATTGGTATTTTAAGTTAGATTTAATCTTAATATTTAGGTTGTTAGTATTTTAAGGTTTTAGGTAATAATTTTACTGATTTATTCTTAACTCGATTAGCATGAGCATTGTTGTCAATGCAGAAGGACGTGGGTTCGATTGCACTGACGCGCAATATCCTCCTATTTATGAGTTGAAGAGGGGCTATGGATCGTTAGGTTTTAGGTAAATAATTTTGGAGCCTTACTATTGAAGTTTAGTCACGAGTTTTAAGTCTAGCTTTCTTTAGCACTTGAAAATAGATTCATTTGAGTTGAGATTAGAAATTTGAAGTTAAAAACCTTAAAATACAAAAGCTTTATAGGAATATCTTTGTATAGATATTATAGGGGTGTTTTACTCTTCCTTACACATAACCGTACCCTTGAATCAATATATGATTGCAAGATTGAGTCTTGGTTTTTTAAGATTTTCCTTAGATTAGTTTTAGGATTAGTCTTAAAACTTTAGGCGATGAGTGACTAATCGATTTATCTCGAATTGGTTAGTGGTGACTTTTTTTTTAGGTTTTCGTGTCTAGCTTACTAAGTTTTTTGTTGACAAACCCAGTTTTAAAACTAATTCTGATTATGTGAGTTTGGAGTGCCTTGACTTTTCTTGCAGGCTAGAAGATTTGTTTAATTTTGGATTTGAACTCAAGGATCGTAGATTTTGATGAAACAATATGTTAAGATTTTAAAATTGATTCTAGCATATCTAGGAATCCATGAAATCAGAAAATGGTGTTCTAATCCTATTCGTTTTTCATAAACACTTGGTTTATGATGGGAACAAGTTTTGATGCAGATCAAACGAGTTCATGTGGTTGAAGATCCAAATAATGCCTTGGAACAAATTTTGTAACTTGCAATTTTTTCTTTTTTAAAGATGGAATCATGTAAATCTTTGGCTACTTAGAGTTGATTTTATTTTTTAATTGTTAGATAAATATTATTGATATTTGTATGATTCTTGTTAAGATTATCTCATGATAACTTATAAAAACATAATATTATAGATGCTGAGTTAATAGTTATACGCTCAAGATTATTTTGACACAAGATTCTAATTAAGGAACAATGGCTAAAGTAGAACAACTATTAATGTGGAATCTTGTGATTTATTATTTTATCTTTAAAATTTAAATATGTTAAATATTTTTTTCACTAACACCGGCAAAAAAGTTTATATAAATTTTGATATCCCTGACACAAATATAATTTTGAAAAAAAAAATACAAAACTCCAACACGCTAGGCTCATACTTTAGAGAGTAGAATCATTATTGTCGAATGCCAAGTAGATCGAGAAGGGCATAGGAACATTCATCTTCAGTCAAATTGGGTTTTCTTGATCTTCAGTCAGATTCTGAAATCTAATCTAATCTAATCACGTTTTTGGCCGTCATACTTATTATTTTGTGCATGGCAAAGATTGCTGTTATTCGCACCATTGCTTTGCTTTCGTTCCAACTCCTATGTGTGTCCCAACCTATTTGGAGTAACTCTTCAAAGATTCTTTTTTAGTTTATGTATCAATGTCATGATTTGCAATGGATTCCGGAATCAACCTCATCTTCACGTGCTTTTCTCATACAACCATACTATCCAGCCTCTGATGAATCAAAGAAACAAAAACAAGCACATATATTGTATAAAATGAACCAAGTTCAACCTTGAGTCTCTATTGTAAGCTCTTCACAGTGAAACATTAATTCGTTTTCAAATCTTTGCAAAACAAAACGCTCTTCCGACAATATAATATTGGTAACATAGTATTTCTTATCTGAAAAAGGCTTTCTACACGTTCTTCCAGCCCGATGTAAATAATCGATAGCAGTTTTTGGGAGGTCGAAGTTGTATATGTGAGTAGTTTCTGGTAGATCAATCCCCCTAGCTACAATATCTGTAGACACAAGGAGATAGCCATCTCCTTTCCTCACATCCTGCAATTTTTTCAGAATAAGAATGTTTTTAATAAAATGATTGAACTACAAATAACACATGCTGGTATGAATTTCAACTGTAAATTTGGAAAGAAATAATTATATCTTTCCCCTTTCCATTCTCCCCTACAATCCTTAACATAAGAGTCAAACAATAGGGAATTGTTAAAAAACAACTTTTGATAGAGGAAGGAAGATGTAAAAGTTACATAAAAACTTCTCCTATTCTCCCTTTCCAACATCTCTCTGCTAACTAGTATTCTTCATACACCAGAACTACCACAGTGCTTTTTATCTACCCCGACTGCGTTCATTTTTCTTCTTTTTTCTTTTCACATAAAAGGAATCATATAGTTTTGTTAGAAAAATCAACTAAATTAATTAGCAAAAATCTCAGCATGCTTTTATTTAGAGGGAATGGGAGAGGCCGCACTCAATCATAGAAGAAATAGAGAACATTTACTGTGAGTGAAGCTGCACGTGAATTGAAATTCATGTCTTCCTCCAAAAGAAGGATATCTAAAGAACCTTCATACGAAGCCCTCAAGAAATCAATTACAGCAGTTGTTGAGGGAGCTTGTCCAGACTTTTTTGACTTCTCAGACTGCACAGAATTGCAGAGAAATAACTAGTTGTGAAATCATCAGAGAAACCCAGAAAGTTGGACCTAAAGATTGTGGAAGTTCATATTAAAACCTATTGCAATCCTACTTTTCCTTTCATCCATGAACACATAAAACTCTATACTTTATACATCTTTATATAGAGAGATTTAGACTGGAACCAGCAGGTATCATGATCATATCCAGAAAATGTCCTTCATTGAATATCAAGTTGAAGTAAAGCATTCATACCAAAAAGAGAAACCGAAACCTATTTTCAGGATAACAAAATATATAAATTGCATCATCTCAGAAATCAACACTTGAAGAAGGATTAAGCCATACATACCTGCTCACCAACAAAAATAATACCAGACTCAGGCAGATCTGATTGTAATAAAGATAACAATACTTGATGTTTCGCTTTTCTACCACATATCTGTGAAGATCATAAACAATCAAGGGTTCATAGACCAAAAGCAAGATGCTAGAACCGAAAATAGCATTTGGTAAAACATAATCATAGTAAATACATATGATACTCAAAATTTTCTTACCACAAATCTATGATATAGGCATGCTGGCATTGGCATAATTCGATTGACATGGACATGAACAACATCTCCCTGTAGGTAATATAGAAATAGTAATGCAAGAGTGAAAACCAAAAACAGAAATAGTCTCAAACAGAATGACACAAAAAGAATTGTTAACAAATTAACCTTTGTCCACTTCTGCTGAATGCAGTCGTGTCTAAATCGTCTATGCTGGAGAATGGATGCACTGGCAAAAACAGTTTGACGGTTGTTACACGAGGAATATGATGTCAAAAGCTTCCGGAGAGAACTAACTTGTTTGGATGATTTGAATAAAAAATCAACCTAACAGAGGAAAAAAAGAGTATGAGACCTCATTCTTCAAAATAAATAAGTTTCAATGAAACTTGAATACACTGAAAATTACAAATATCATTCAAACAACTGTGGTGTTCAGCTTGAAATTCTAGGTTGAAAGTTTACATGCAAATGTTGCTCTCAGTCAGATACAGATTATAAACAAGTTAACTAATTAGAAGAGGAAGAAGCTTATGGTAATTTAAATACCTCATCAACCACCAATACTCGCAAAGAATCAAGCTTCAATATCTGCTTTTCAAGCAGCTGGCTCAAACTTCCAATTGTTGCTACCACAATAGCAGGTGGTTCTGCCTGAAAAATGTAAACATTGGAGGAAAATAAATGAACGAATTAAATATGGTAAAACATGATCATGCCATCCATTTTCATGTATACTGCCATGAATTTTTGCACAAAAAGAAGAGCTTTCAAAAAAAAAAAATTTACTTCAATGTTAAGAGAACACCTTGAAGATAATAGGTCATCAAACTTTACCCAAGGGACACTTTCATTGTTGCTCAATAAAATTAGAAAGGATTGAAAGAGAGCTGAGTTCCATTCTTTATCAATTACTTATCAGATAGTTATACATTGTCAAAACTAATCACTTCCTATTGGACAATCTTTTTAACTACTTTAGAATGATGATAATGTTTTGAAAAAACTATCCTGTTATCTAGACGGACATCTAGACTTTACTTGGTATGAAAGATAAAAGAGGAGTGACGAGAAAATTTGTTAATGAAATGGTTAAGCTACAAAGTAGGAAAGTGGTTGTGAATCTTAACCATTTTGATTAAGAAACTCTCCATTCTCGCTCCTTCCCAAACTCATACCAAGTAAAAAGCCTTAACAAACAGCATAAAAAGAACAAAGCACCTTGAGCCAACTTTTATGTCTCCTCAACATTCCTCCATCTAAAAGCGCCATAACAGTATATGACTTCTGTTCTAGTTCGGGACCCATTTGTCTTGCAGCAGCCAACATCCTAGCCACTTTCGTGATCTTGATCATACAACAAACACCAAAATTTCCATAATAATACTGCTACTATCACATTCACTTCATAGAATCCAATTCAGTAAACTACATATTTGTCCGAAATAGCACATAGATAAGCAATAGAACTTGAAATATTAAAATAATAAAAATGAAAAGTCTTACTTGCATGCCAAGTTCCCTGGTGGGAACCACAATTAGAGCTTGAACAGCCGATTTTTTAGGATTTATTTGAGAATAAATTAACAACAAGTAAGTCAGCGTCTTCCCTGAACCTGTCTAGAGCACCACTAATAAACCAAACGTTAGATTAAATCATCATCTCAGCCAAATCGTTTTCTTTTTTTCCAAATATATATAATTACGAATTCGATTTATAGAAACTATTTTAACCGTATGAAAAAAGATAAAACCACATGAACATTGAAATTAATAATAGAAATTACATAAAACAATGATTTGGAAGAAAAGGAACCTGAGCATGAAGAATGCAATCGTTTCCAGAGAAGAGAACAGGCAAAGCTTCCTTCTGTACATCTGTTGGCACTAAATATCCAGCCTCTTCCAGTCTGAAACGCCACCGCATCAGTGAGAAACATACCTCCAATAGTTTAAGAAATTAACAAAACAAAAGGGAGGTACAAATTGTAGAAGGCGATGGAGGTGGAGCAGAAACTTGCCTACGTAGCACATTGCCCGGCACATGATCCAGGCAAATTTCACGAAGGGTTGGAGAATGATTATTACTATTCCTTTCCTCCAGCTCTTTAGCTAGTAGAAAAGATTTAGAATTGGGCAAGCAGAAGAGAGCATTATCATTTGAGAATTTTTGGGATAAACAACAAAGATTGAGGTAAGGTCTTCGTGATTGAAGGAAACGAGAAGCCATTGGTTTCGAGTACGGTGCCGTTTTGGTTATAGCCAGAATCTGGGAGGCCGAATTTGAAGCCATTTTCCTGGTATTTAGAGTGGAGAGGGAATGGGATGATGATTGTAGACATCAAAAGTTTTTACGGTAAATCCTACATCTCATAGATTATTTAGGGCTGAAAAAGCCGAGGAGTGAGCTCCTTAAAATAAGGTTTATATATATATATATATATATAACAAGGTTTTATGTCAAATTCATTTCCACTGTCCATCTTCCTCTCACATTGGATAATTTATTTATCCTATTTTGGAGTAAAGATAGAAAGAATAAACTAAGTTTCCTTTTTAAGTTTGTAATTACATTTTTATCCTATTAAATTTTTCATAGATTATTTTATAAAAAATTAGTTAAAAATATCATTATAATCTATTGTATCTGTTACTTTCCCCTTTTTTTTTTGATAAATTAATAACAATTACACATTAACAATAATACCCTAAGTTAGAGGAAGAATTCTCTCTTTGTAATTGATCTATTATCACTAAAGGTATATCCTGAAAAACATGTGGATCAATAGGAAATTGCTTCATCAATCCGGCAAAAGCATATGCAATCGTATTAGCCTCTCTCGAGACATATTGGATCACTACCTTCCATTGTTTTTGACACAGTTCAATAATTTTTATACCTAAATCCCTATTCAGTTGGCCTTGAAATCTACCTTGAATGGATTCTATAACAAGAACACAATTTGTTTCTACAATGACATTTTTGCATTTTGCCTTCCATGCAAACTGGAGGCCATCATAAATAGCCTTAACTCAGCTTGCTCAACATTACTTCTCCCAATGTTTCTTTCGATTCCCCAAAGCCAATTGTCGCATTCCTCCCTAGCCATGGTCACCAAAAACTCTAGCCCCGAATAAGGATTACGTGCCCTACCTGTATACATTTTAATGTATCATGGCGTAGGTGGCTTCCATTAATGATTATGAATCTACCTCATATTTATACCATCTATTCCTCCCAACCTATGCTTGGTGAATTTCACCCAACACCAACTAGATTGGATAATTTGAGTACTGTTAAACTACTCATCTTGGAAAACACATAAGTTTTTTTGTTTCCAAATTTTATAGCATAAAATCCCAAAAAATGACTACTAATCAACCTCATGAAAAACTAGTTCAAATTTTCCAGTCTATTCTTGATTGATTGGTTGTTCGATTATATTGAAATGCTTAATACGTTAGAATTGACACCTCTAGCGAAAAACCTAGATAAATGAGACCAAGATGAGAGTTTATCCTTAGATAGTTTGATATAATCATGCCGATAGTGAGACTGAGAGGTAATCTATATGCCTAGGTGAAACCGAGAGGTAATCTTAGGTGGTATCTTTTAGTCTAGGATGAGACCAAGAGGAGATTCCTAACTAAGAGTGGCAACCAATAGGTTCATTAGTTTCATTAGCACTCAACTAATCAATCGACCATCGTTTAGATATTTACATTATCTAAAACATTAGGAAGGAAGTTTAGCTTAGTTAGTATAATTAATAGTTTAATTTTAGTTTATAAACAATTTTATTTAGACTTGCACTAATAATTTCTGACTCGATTAGATTAGTAATTATTTAACTTGTAATTAACTTAGTAAACACATTTACCCACTTGGTAATCCTTTGGGTTCGACCCCTTGGAATACTCCAGTGTTCCATCGGACACTATAAATATTACAATTGACATTGTCCGCTTGTAGTTAAAACCCGCTTTTTAAATTGTTTCATAAAATTATTTTTTTTCTCCGCACAAGCGCGTGCTGGTCAAGTGCCAAATCCACCACCCAACAAGTATGTGCCCTTCCCACCATCCAACAAGACTGAGGAGGGAGAAGAGGACGCTGGTGACAATGAAGAAGACGAGGGAGATGATGATGATGATGATGAACCTTTCCCAACCTACAACTACGAGGCAACGTTTCAACCTTAACGTCCCTTGACGAAGGATCTTCGCATCTGTATTCCAAGCTAACAAATCCTAACCCAATCTTAGGGTAAGAGGGCTACCAAGACATTTGTGGGTCAGGATCAAGGAAAGGGGAAGGAGACGATGGTTGAGGAGTTGAGGCCCAACTTTGATTAAATTGAAAATTTTTAATTTTTATTGGGACTTGGATGATTTTTATTTTTCTTCTTTTGTTATATTCTATTTTTATTTGTTTTAACTAATGAAAAAATGTGTCTTTTTCTGTATAGGAATGTAACAGCCCGATTTTGGGCTTAGTCAGAACAGTGGTTTCGGGACCACTAACCCGAAGTCAGAGAAATTATTTTTGATATTATTTTATGTGTGATGGCATGTTTATAAAGGTGCATGAGTGGATTAATTTTAGCATTTGTGAGCTTAATTGCGAAAAAGGACTAAATTGCATAAAGTGCAAAAGTCTTATTTTGATAGCTAAGGGAGTTAAATTGCCATGAAACTTAAATTGGGGGTCTTTAAAGGGAAAATAGACCCTTAGACTATAGCTTGGCCGACCATATGGCAAAAAAAATCTAATGGTCAAGGTACTAGGTATGTGATGACATAATGTGCAATAAAATAATACCCTAAAAGCCTAGTCATCATCTTTTTCCTCCATTCTTTCTTCTTGACCGAAAATATCATCCATTAGAGGGGTTTTTGAAGCTTGAATTTTCAGCCATTTAGTCTCTCCACAAGTAAGTGATTTTGATGATTTTTGTACTTTTAGAACATTTGTAACATAAGTTTTCAAATGAGGAGACTATTTTGCAAAACAGTTAAAAGTCTAGGGTTTTACCATGAGTGTTCATGTTTTTTTTCTGAAATTTCATGTAAGAAAATGAATCATAGTGGTGAAATAAACAACTTTTGTGAAGAGATTTCTCATGGAAACCCTAAAAAGGACCATTTTACATAAGTTATAAAATAAGTGATAAATGTGTGAAATAATGGAAAATTTTGGGTTGCTATAAGAGTAAAAAGGGTTTGACTAGGCTTAGGATTTGAAGAAATTCGATAAATATCAATTTTTGAGCATAGGGGTAAAATGGCCATTTTGCCCAATTATGATTTTTTGGGTGTCTAGATTAATGTGCTGATAAAACGAGTGAATTTTGTTATTATAGATCAAGAAATTCAAAATCTAAACCTAGATCGGGGGAATGCCAAGCGAGTAGATTAGACCAACGAATCGTCATATTCTGGAAGCCGAGGTAAGTTGTATGTAAATAATACAACTACTTTGTTATTATATGTGCTGAATTGATATGACATGAAGTGCTTGATTGTGGAAATAAGAACGCATGATGATAATTAAAATAGTAGAATTCTCGTTTAAACCATAGGGAATAAATCGAATATTCATGCCATGACGTATGGGTTATTGTGAGCTAGTGCAAGACATGTCTGGGACATGCATCGGCCACATTATGAGAGCCAGTGTAAGACCATGTCCGGAACATGGCATCGGCATTGAGACGAGAGCTAGTGTAAGACATGTCTGGGACATGCATCGACCTCATGAAGTAAGCCAGTGTAAGACCATGTCTGGGACATGGCATTGGCACGGATATGCGAGAGCTAGTGTAAGACCATGTCTGGGACATGACATCAGCCTCAATGATGATAGTCAGTATAAGACCATGTCTAGGATATGGCATCAACTTGAGACATGAGCCAATGTAAGACCATGTCTGGGACATGGCATCAGCATTACACCTTATGTCTGAGGCTTAGTGAATATCCGATAATATTCCAAATGGTTCAACGGTGAGAGTTGTAATTTAAGTTAAACGAGAAAATTATAACCATGCTGTGAGTGGTACAGTTACCTATTTGAAATATAAGAGATATGAGCTCAATATATGCTATGTGATTTGTACTGGATAGTGACGAGTAAGTTGTGCTTATGCCTTCTTTTGTATTATGAGCACGTTGACGAATGGTAGAATTGTTGTTATGTTTATTTACATGCAACTCACTAAGATTTATGCTTACTCCCTCTCCTTTCCATTTTCTTATAGCACTGCCTAATCAGCTCGAGGTTCATCAGACGTCGGAAGCATCGATCACACTATCAACCAAAGCACTTGGTATAGTTGGTTTTACTTTTTGAAATATGGCATGTATAGGGCTTAGACTTTTGATGTTTGTGCCATGTTAAATTGGCCAAATGTGTTGGCTTGGGATGAATCCCTTCATTTTGTATTAAGCCTTGGAATAGATGTTCATTATTGATAAATGCAATAATGATATTTTCATGAATGAGATAATGCCTTGTGTGGCTAATTATACCTTGTATTTTTGAATGGATGTTGTTATATTATGTTTCAAGGTGGCAAGGGCTTGGTAGATAGCTCTATATTGTCCACACGGGTAGATACATGGGGGTGTGTGACACCCGGCCAGCCATATGGGCTTGTTGTCCGACCGTGTGTCCTCTGCACGTAAAATTTGCAAGTCAGCATGTATAGTAGTAAACACACGGGTAGAGACACGGCCATGTGTCTCAGCCGTGTAAAGGGGATGGCCTAGCACATGGGCGTGTGCCTTGGCCGTGTGGCCCTAGAGAATTGCTGACGTCAGAAACATAATGTCTAAGTTTCTACACACGGGCGTGTGTCAGGCCGTGTGAAAACCCCTGTAGGTTCGAATTTGAAATTAATTCCACACGGGTAAAGGATACGGGCGTGTCCCTAAATGCTTAGGCCGTATGAACCACATGGGCCATCAGCACGACCATGTTGATATGGTCACATGGGAGTGTTGCCCTTCTCACACGGGCGTGTGCCCCTATGTCACGTGTTATTTTTAAAAGTTCTTAAAATGACCCAAATTAGTCCCGAATGGTTTCAAATGAATGTTTTGCGCCTCGTAGTCCCATATTAAGGAGTGTATGGTAAAGTTGGGAAAAGTTTCAAATTTGACCAATTCTTGGTGACTCGGATAATGTGTGAATATATGTGTTCAAGTTAGGTAATACCTCATATTCCATCCTCTTGTAGGGTACGGGTGTGGGGTGTTACATTTAGTGGTATCAGAGTATGGTTTAGTCTGTTCTAGGACTAAACCAGCGTGAGTACGAGTCTAGCTATACATGCCATAACTGTATATTGATAGTGTGACAAATCCTGACGATTATAAATTATGTTCTTCATATAGTAAATGAATCCTGACGTAGCTACGGCAGATGATGTAGAGAGTAATGCGTCGGCTCCCGCTAAAGGGACCGCACCAGTGGATAATGGGCCCGTGACAATGAGTCAGGACGGAGGGGCTAGAGAGGTTTACCTCCATATGATGGACGCATGGTACTTAGAGCTTATTCGAGCAAACCTGAATACTCTACCTCCCCCACCTCCCCCAATTCCTTAACTAGTTCATATAACTCCTCAAGGAGCAGAGATGGCTAGGAGAGAGAAACCTTCAGTAGATAGAATTCAAAAACATGAGGCCTAAAAATTTTAGGAAAACACTGATGATGACCTCGAAAGGGCCGAGTTTTGGTTGGAAAATACCATCAGGGTATTTGATGAATTATCGTGTACACCGAAGGAGTGTATGAAGTGCATAGTGTCACTCCTACAAGATTCAGCTTACCAATGGTGGAATACTCTCGAGTCAGTCGTATAGAGAGAGCGGATAACGTGGGAATTCTTTCAGGAAGAGTTCCAAAAGAAGTAGATTAGCCAGAGGTTTATAGACCAAAAAAGGAAAGAGTTTTTAGAGTTAAAGCAAGGCCGTAGAATGGTGACTGAATACGAGTGTGAGTTTGTGAGACTCAGCAAGTATGTACGAGAGTGCGTATCTACAGAAGCCATTATGTGCAAGAGTTTTAAAGATGGTCTAAACGAAGACATCCGTTTATTAGTTGGCATCTTGGAGATAAGAGAATTTATGGTACTCATGGAGAGAGCATGTAAGGCCGAGAAATTAGCCAAAGAGAAGAGAAAAGCATACATCGAGTCCCGAGACTCAAGAAAAAGATAGATAGGGAAATCACAGAAGACCTCATCTAAGTGATCGAGAGAGTTTTCTACCCAAACGAATGCTTCGGTAGGGTTCCCAAGTAGAAACAAGAACTAGCAGAACACGACTTCTAGAGCTCAAACCACTTCTATAGCTAGTGTTGGTAGTGCTCGGCCAAATAGGCCAGAGTGTTCACAGTGTGGTAGACGTCATTTAGGCGAATGCCTAGGGAATGAGAGGGGCTACTTCAAATGTGGATCACTAGACCACTTCATCCGAGATCGATTTTGATGGTAGAGAAAAAAGAAAGATGTGAAGGCAAGTAGTGCTCCTTTGAGGGGTAGACCACAAAAGAATCCTGGAAGTGGGGCTAGTACTAGAGGTGCGCCAAGAGATGCTGTAGAGAGGTCCAAGGGCAGAGCGCCTGCAAGGACTTATGCTGTACGTGTTCGTGAAGAGGCAGAGTCTCCCGATGTGAATACGGTTCTTTTTCTATCCATGATATATATTGCGTTGCTTTAATTAACCCGAGGTCTACCCACTTTTATATTTGTATGGAATTGATATCCCGTATGAACATGCTAGTAAAGTCCACTGAATTTGTGGTAAAAGTGTCCAACCCTTTAGGCAGACATGTGCTAGTTGACCAAATGTGTAGAAATTGTCCTTTGACAATTAGAGGTCATTATTTTCTAGCTAACTTGATGTTATTGCCGTTTAATGAATTTGAGGTAATCCTGGGGATAGATTGGTTAACTTCTCATAGTGTTGTAGTGGACTGTGGGAGAAAAGTTATTGAGTTGAAATGTGAAGACGGGAATGTTCTTCAGATTGGACCAGATGAATTGGATAACTTGTCTGTAATAATATAGTCCTTAACTACTGAGAAGTATTTGAGGAAGAGATTGAGGCTTATCTCGCTTTTGTGTTGAATACTCAACTATCTAAGTCGAAGGTTGAATTAGTACCGGTGGTTTGTGAGTTTGTAGATGTGTTTTCAGAAGAGTTTCCCAGATTATCGCCAACCAGAGAAGTCGAGTTTGGAATTGAGTTAGTCCCTGGTATGGCACCCATTTTGATTGCTCCGTACAAGATGGCTCGTACGAAGTTAAACGAGTTGAAAGTTCAACTACAAGAGTTAACTGACAAGGGTTTTGTAAGACCGAGTTTTTCTCCATGGGTGCCCCAGTACTATTTGTGAAGAAAAAGGATGGGTTGATGAGATTGTGCATAGACTACCGACAACTCAACAAAGTGACTATGAAGAACAAGCATCCCTTGCCAAGGATCGATGATTTGTTCGATCAGTTGAAGGGAGCCACTGTGTTTTCTAAGATCGACTTAAGGTCTGGCTACTACCAGTTAAGGGTTAAGGAGCAAGACGTTTCGAAGACCACTTTTCAAATGAGGTACGGCTATTATGAGTTCCTCGTTATGCCCTTTGGCTTAACGAATGCCCCAACGATTTTAATGGACCTGATGAACCGCATTTTCTGACCGTACCTGGATAAATTCGTCGTCATTTTTATTGATGACATATTGATTTATTCGCGTGATGAGAGTGTGCACTCGGAGCATTTGAGAACAGTTTTACAAACCTTGAGAGACAAGTAGTTGTACGCCAAATTCAGTAAGAGTGAATTCTGGCTTAAGGAGGTAGGATTTCTATGACATATTGTGTCGAGTGACGGGATTAGAGTTGACCCGAGTAAAATCTCATCTATTGTTAAATGGAAACCCGAGGAATGTGACAGAGGTTCGAAGCTTTTTGGGTTTGGCCGAATATTACAGAAGATTTGTGAATGAATTCTCAATGATAGCAACTCCGATAACAAGGTTGTAGCAAAAAGATGTCAAGTTTGAATAGATGGAGAAATGCCAATAGAGTTTGGAGAAATTAAAGGCTTTGTTGACCGAAGCCCCAGTATTAGTGCAACCGGAATCGAGAAAAGAGTTTGTGGTATATAGCGACGCCTCCTTAAATGGATTGAGGTGCATGCTCATGCAAGAAGGTAAAGTCATAGCTTACGCTTCGAGGTAGCTGAAACCACATGAGAAAAACTACCCGACGCACGATTTAGAGTTGGCAGCCATCGTGTTCGCGTTGAAAATTTGGAGACACCATTTGTATGGCGAGAAATGCCTAGTGTTCATCGACCATAAAAGTCTTAAGCACCTGATGACTCAAAAAGATTTAAATTTGAGACAACGGAGATGGTTAGAATTATTAAAAGATTATGAGTTGATTATCGACTACCATCCGAGAAAGGTGAATGTGGTTGTCGATGCATTGAGTAGAAAATCATTATATGCGTTGAGAACAATGAATTCCCAATTGGCCTTGTTAGATGACGGTTCAGTTTTAGTAGAATTGAGAGCTAGGCTAGTGTTTCTACAAGAGATCCATGAAGCTCAGAAAGATGATAAGGATTTGCAAGCCATGAGAACTCAGTATGAGTCAGGGGTTGAATCAGAGTTTTCGATTGGTACTGATGGGTGTATAATGTTCAAATATAGAGTTTGTGTACCCAAGGATAGTGAGCTTATTCAGAAGATATAACGAGTGGCACAAAGTGGTTGTTTGTCTATCCACTCGGGTAGTGTGAAAATATACAATGACTTGAAGAAAATGTATTGGTGGTCGAGAATGAAAAGAGACATTTCAGAGTTTGTTTCCAAGTGTCTTATGTGTTAGCAAGTGAAGGTTGAACACCAAGTACCATCGGGTCTACTTTAGCCTATCACGGTCCCTTAGTGGAAGTAGGATAAATTACTATGGATTTTGTGATAGGTTTGCTGATAACCCCAAAGAAAGAGGATGCTATTTGGGTTGTTGTGGATAGGCTAACAAAGTCGACACATTTTATACCAGTACGTACCGACTACTCCCTTAAGAAACTGGCTGACTTGTACTTTTTCGAGATTGTGAGGCTTCATGGAGTACCTTTGTCAATTATTTCAGATAGAGACCCGAGGTTTACCTTGAGGTTTTGGAAGAAGTTCCAAGAGGCATTGGGAACTAAACTGAATTTTAGTACAGCATTTGACCCGCAAACTGACGGTCAGTCAGAAAGAGTGATTCAGATTTTAGAAGACATGTTACGGTGTTATGTTCTCAAGTTCCAAGGTAGTTGGAAAAAGTACTTACCATTAGTTGAATTCACCTACAACAATAGTTATCAGTCAAGTGTGAAGATGGCACCCTATGAGGCTTTGTATGGGCGTAAGTCCCAAACACCTTTATATTGGATCGAGCTAAGAGAGAATCAGATTCACTGGGTCAACTTAGTCAAAGAGACTGAAGAAAAGGTTAAAGTTCGTGATAGCATAAAGACCACATCGAATAGAAAAAACCATACGCAGATTTAAAATGAAAAGAAATCAAATTTCAAGGCAGTGATCGAGTGTTTTTGAAAGTATCCCCATGGAGGAAAGTCCTCAGATTTGGTAGAAGAGGCAAGTTGAGTTCTCGTTTCATAAGACCTTATGAGGTTACTGAGAAAGGAGGGCCTGTGGCCTATCTATTGGTTTTGCCATCCGAATTGGAAAAGATTCATGATGTGTTTCATATGTCCATGTTGTGTCGATATAGATCAGACTCTTCGTATGTGATTGCGCCATCAGAGGTAGAGATTCATCCGGACATGACTTATGGCAAAGAGCCAATCAGGATTTTGGCTCAGAAAGTCAAACAGTTGAGGAATAAGAGTATAGCACTTGTGAAAGCCTTATGGCATAGACATGGAGTCGAAGAAGCTACATGGGAACCTGAGGAAACTATGAGAGACCAATACCCGAATTTATTCACCGGTAAGATTTTCGAGGACGAAAATTCCTAAGGGGGAGAATTGTAACAACCCAATTTTGGGCTTAGTCGGAACAGTGGTTTCAGGGCCACTAACTTGAGGTCAGAGAAATTATTTTTAATATTATTTTTTGTGTGATGGCATGTTTATAAAGGTGCATGAAAATTTGGTGGATTAATTTTAACGTTTGTTGCGAAAAAGGACTAAATCGCATAAAGTGCAAAAGTCCTATTTTGATAGCTAAAGGAGTTAAAATGCCATGAAACTTAAATTGGGGGTCTTTAAATTAGACCCTTAGACTATAGCTTGGCCGGCCATGTGACAAAGAAAATCTAATGGTCAAGGTATTAGGTATGTGATGACATAATGTGTAATACAATAATACCCTAAAAGCCTACTCATCATCTTTTTCCTCCATTCTTTCTTCTTGATCTAAAATATCAGCCATTAGAGGGGTTTTTGAAGCTTGAATTTTCATCCATTTAGTCTCTCCACAAGTAAGTGATTTTGATGATTTTTCTTGATGATTTTTGTACTTTTAGAACCCTTGTAACATGAGCTTTCAAATGAGGGGACTATTTTGCAAAACGGTTGAAAGTCTAGGGTTTTACCATGAGTGTGTTCATGTTGTTTTTTGAAATTTCATGTAAGAAAATGAATCATAGTGGTGAAATAAACAACTTTTGTGAAGAGATTTCTCATGGAAACCCTAAAAAGGACCATTTTGCGTAAGTTGTAAAATAAGTGATAAATGTGTGAAATAATGGAAATTTTTGGGTTGCTATAAGAGTAAAAAGGGTTTGACTAGGCTTAGGATTTGAAGAAATTCGATAAATATCAATTTTTGAGCATAGGGGTAAAATGGCCATTTTGCCCAATTATGATTTTTTGGGTGTCTAGGTTAATGTGCTGATAAAACGAGTGAATTTTGTTATTATAGATCAAGAAATTCAAAATCTAAACCTAGATCGGGGGAATGCCAAGCGAGTAGATTAGACCAACGAATCGTCATATTCTGGAAGCCGAGGTAAGTTGTATGTAAATAATACAACTACTTTGTTATTATATGTGCTGAATTGATATGACATGAAGTGCTTGATTGTGGAAATAAGAACGCATGATGATAATTAAAATAGTAGAATTCTCGTTTAAACCATAGGGAATAAATCAAATATTCATGCCATGACGTATGGGTTATTGTGAGCTAGTGCAAGACATGTCTGGGACATGTATCGGCCACATTATGAGAGCCAGTGTAAGACCATGTCTGGAACATGGCATCGGCATTGAGACGAGAGCTAGTGTAAGACATGTCTGGGACATGCATCGACCTCGTGAAGTAAGCTAGTGTATGACCATGTCTGGGACATGGCATTGGCACGGATATGCAAGAGCTAGTGTAAGACCATGTCTGGGACATGACATCAGCCTCAATGACAATAGTCAGTGTAAGACCATGTCTAGGACATGGCATCAACTTGAGACATGAGCCAATGTAAGACCATGTCTGGGACATGGCATCAGCATTACACCTTATGTCTGAGGCTTAGTGAATATCCGATAATATTCCAAATGGTTCAACGGTGAGAGTTGTAATTTAAGTTAAACGAGAAAAAGTAAAACCATGTTGTGAGTGGTACAAGTACCTATTTGAAATGTAAGATATATGAGCTCAATATATGCTATGTGATTTGTAGTGGATAGTGATGAGTAAGTTGTGTTTATGCCTTCTTTTGTATTATGAGCATGTTGATGAATGGTAGAATTGTTATTATGTTTATTTGCATGCAACTTACTAAGCTTTATGCTTACTCCCTCTCCTTTCCATTTTCTTATAGTACCGCCTAATCAGCTCAAGGTTCATCAGACGTCAAAAGCATCGACTATACTATCAACTAAAGCACTTGGTATAGTTGGTTTTACTTTTTGAAATATGGCATGTATAGGGCTTAGATTTTTGATGTTTGTGTCATGTTAAATTGGCCAAATGTGTTGGCTTGGGATGAATCCTTTCATTTTGTATTAAGCCTTGGAATAGTGGCTAATGTTCATTATTGATATATGCAATGATGATATTTTCATGAATGAGAGAATGCCTTATGTGGCTGATTATACCTTGTATTTTTGAATGGATGTTGTTATATTATGTTTTAGGGTGGCAAGGGCTTGGTAGATAGCCCTATATTGTCCACACCGGTAGACACATAGGCGTGTGTCACATACGGATCCCCATGGGTGTGTTGTCCAATCGTGTGTCCCGTGCACATAATATTTGCAAGTCAATATGTATAGTAGTAAACACACAGGCAGAGACACGACCGTGTGTCTCAACCTTGTAAAGGGCACGGCCTACATACAGGCGTGTACCTTGGCCATGTGGCCCTTGAGAATTGCTGACGTCAGAAACAGAATGTCTAGGTTTTTGCACACAGGCTAGAACATGAGTGTGTATGGCCATGTGAGGGACACGTGCGTGTGTCAGGCCGTGTGAAAACCCCTGTAGGTTCGAATTGGAAATTAATTCCACACAGGTAAAGGATACAGGCGTATCCTTAAATGCTTAGGCCGTGTGAACCACACAGGCCATCAGCACGACAATGTTGATATGGTCACACGGGCGGGTTGCCCTTCTCACACGGGCGTGTGCCCCTGTGTCACGTGTTATTTTTCAAAGTTCATAAAATGACCCAAATCGATCCCAAATGGTTTCAAATGAATGTTTTGTGCCTCGTAGGCCCGCATTAAGGAGTTTATGGAAAAATTGGGAAAAGTTTTAAATTTGACCAATTCTTGGTGACTCGGATAACATGTGAATGTATGTGTTCAAGTTAGGTAACACCTCGTATTTCATCTTGGCATAGGGTACATGTGTGGGGTGTTACAAGGAACCCCATATTTTGGATGACACAAATATTTGGAGCTAAATTAGAAAGGATAAGACAATCTAACAACAATTGCGACACTAACATGCCAAAATGGGTAATTTCGTTCCTTAATTTTATTTTGAGCATATTAGGGACAATGTGACAAATACAGTGTGGGGGTGACATGGAATTTTCAATTTTCATCATTATTTATGTTTAATTTCAGAAATTTTTAGATTTAACTTTTTTATGTTTGTGCTTGAACTTGTAGAAATACAGTTGATTGGTTAGGAGCATGTATATAGGTTGTTTATTTAAACTGTAAATTTAGCTTGGGAATAAATGATTTTAGGTTATTAGCATTTAGACTAGTTAGTTCAATTTGTTAAACTGTGAATAGGAAAACAAAAGACATAAGTATATTCAAGTAGGTATATATGTTTGTTGAATTCTAGGTTGTTTAAATTCGAATACCTCGGTGATTAAATCCATGGTTATTGAAATGGTATAATATAATAAGTACAAAATCCTTACAAATGTGTGCCTTAAATGAAAATTAATGAGCGGACAAAAGCATTGTGAGGGTTAAACGGATAAAAGCTAAGAGAGTGAAGAGTGATCACAATGATCATAGTGAAAAATATGAGGAATTGAGAAAATCTCACTTATATTGGCACAAATACTCATAAATTGCTTGTACTTAGAAATATTGTATTAGAGTTCAAAGCATGGATAAAAAAATTGAGTAATTAGACTTTGAACTGTCTGTACTCTTCGACCATAGATGCTATACTCATACATATATTTTGATAGAACCATATGTTTACTTTCTTTAACCTGTTTGCTTTGTAATATATTGAACGGACATGTTTGAATGTGAAAATTGTACATCATTTAAAAATCTAGCTAGAATTACTTGTTTAGAAAATTTTCCTATTGTCATCACTCTGATCCAATCTCATGTACTAAGCATGATCAAGTCCTTTAGTTTAGTCGCGTGTTTTTGTTTTATTGTTATTTTGTTTTTCTTTTTGTTTTCTTTTTCATTTTCTTGAGGACAAGTAACAACTTAAGTGTGGGGGTATTTGACCTACCACAAATCGTAGTGGCAGTTTAGGTACTTTTCTGCACTTAAAGAGCTTGTTTTCTAGCCATTTTAGCAACTTTTATTACATATTCAGTTCTTTTAGCTTAAAATTAAATTTTTACAAAATAAGTGTTTTTCACACAATATTTCGAGTTAGTTGACCCATTGGGCCAATATCGACCTTAAGGTAGTTTTAATGTTTTAACTAAGTGTGCAGGACACCTATTTTTAAGCCCCAAAACATCAAGAACGAAAGTCAAGTTGCAACACAAGCTTTTAGGGTTGCAACACAACCAAACCAATTCAAGAAGTCACATTCAAAGTTGTGTGTCGCAACACGAATAAGTCAATGTCGCAACACAGGTCTGACAGAGGGTAAAAATTCATTAAGAGTGTTTTCATTCGCACAACCTATATTTAGTGTGATTAAGGCTTGTATTTGACCTAAATTGAGCAACTATATTTGCCTATATATAGTTAAACATAGGTTAAGCTTAGGAGTTGTAACACCCAAACCCGTACCCATCGCCGGATTAGGGTTATGACATATTACAGTACAATCCAGAACAATCAATAACAAATAGCATCAAGTTTACCAAATTAATTAACATAATTTCATAAATAATTTAGATTGGAGTAATACATACATTTATGGGCCTTAAATCGAGTTTATGTGGCTTTAAAAATAGTTTAGGAACAAGCAAGGACCAATTAAAAGTAAATTAAAAAGTTTAAGGAAAAACTAAAAATTTTCAAAATAGGGGTCACACCTCCGCTTGTCCAGGCCGTGTGACAGAACCCAAATAGTGTGGTTCTAGACATGGCTGCATGGCGAACCACACGCTCGTGTGCACAAACATGTAACTCACTGTACTCGTGTAGTAGAAGGTTACATAGTCGTGTCGCTAAGCGGTATCGTCAGGCTGTGTAACTCTCTGTGCCCGAGTGGATCAACCTGTACCATAACATGTTAGAGACACATGCTCTTGTGGGTTGCCCGTGTGTGACACACAACTATGTGACAGCCTGTGTCCCAGGCTGTAAATGTCTCAAAACATGCTAATTTCACAAAAAAAAAAATGCTTAAGTGCCTGACTATACACTTACACACATGTTCACAAGACTTTGGAATGCATTGTAAACTACTCAAATCAAGTTAAACAACCAACCTAGGCGCCTAACCAATGTGCCATCAATGACACCACATCCGCAATCGCCTAACATTTCACTAATTTAGTTACATTACACAAGCCAGAACACATTCAAATATAACTTACATTCACTTTCTTTATACCACACCCAATTCAAACCACACTTACCATTTCATGCTTGTTCACTTATGCTTAAACATGGAATTAAACATACATACCACATTAACTACTCATACCACAACATCAAAATGCACAACCCAAACACATTACATGTACTTATGAAACATTACGGAACATGATCAATGGTCCTATTACATGCCATATAAGCCAAATCGAATTCATAATTTACCAAAGAACCTCGGATAGTGTGATTTCTTTGAGTTGATTCGATCGCCCGATTTCCCACAAAATGTTATCTATAAGAAAGCACAACAAATCACGAGTAAGCTTTTATAAAGCTTAGTAAGTTCGTCAACTAAACGATAAGGCTTATCAAATTAAACATAATAATTCAAATAACAAGATTAATAAACCAAGTTCCTATCAACAAGGTTCTTAACAGAATTCTTGTCAATCACAGATCATAATAGGTGAGTAATGCTCAAATAATAGTACAAATTAATTTTCCACATTTCAATAACATTCAATGATCAGTAAAATCATGCCCGATGAATGATATACAGATACAAGTATACGGTTAACAATCTGAGAACACACCAAACATTCATATGAGCTAATCCAACCGATAACACACCCCAGCACCAAGTGCCTAGCCCGTAGGCTAACGTCTACCCCCAGTAACACACGAAAAAAGCACTAAAATATAACACGATAGTCCGCAAAAAATGCATGACATCAATATTTTAGTGAACAAGAGGTGTATTGAAATCCTCATCACATCCTATTCCAAGCCCATGCCGAGTGCAAATAATCTATTGGCATGCCAATCATACTCTATCCTACATTCATCGGCTTAGAGTATGTAACAACCCAATTTTCAGTGGTGTTAGAAATAGTAGTTCGAGTCCACCAAATCCGACAAGTAAGCTCGTAAATTTTATTATTAATATTTACAAGTCAAATATAGTTTTAAAAAGGTTTTTAAAATAGTAATTTGTTTTTTATAAAGATTTATTCGGTTAAGTGGTTTTAGAAAAGAGGTATTGAGACCTCGTTTCTATTAAACTGAGTGGTAAATATTTTTATAAATATTTATGGAGTGTCATTAAGGTAGTTTTAAAGTTTCATTAAAAAATTTTAACGTTTCGATAGTTAATTAATTAAAAATGACTAAATTGAAAAATGTGCAAAACTTGCTAATTAAAATATTTAAGTGATTAAATAGCTTGATTAATAAATGAGGAAGGACTTAAATAGTAAATATTTCTAAATGAATAGGATGAGACGGCATAACAAGAAAAAAAAATAAAAAAGGCCATTTAATGGAAAAATGGTAATTATTATGAAATTAAAAGTACAAATTGAAATTTTAAAAGTTTCTAGACAATTTCTTCTCCCAATTTCGGTTCAAAATAGACATGGGAGAGCTCCTTGAGTTGGTTCTTCAATTTTGCTTCATGTGAGTTCAATTCTTGCCCTTTTCTTATAATTTTTATGCTTTTAAGACTTTTACAATTAAGTCCAACTTAATATTACCTTAGTTTTTTATTTTGTTAAAGATTTTGGATGTTTCAATTGATGAATCTATATGATTTTTATGCTAAATGATGAATTTGATATATTAGTTGTTATTTAAAAGTATTTTGTTAAGTGATTTTGATAAATTTTTGATTAAGGATTAATTTGTTAAATAAAAACTACAAGGATTTGTTGTGAAATTATTGTAAACATGGGTTGTATTGAATGCAATGAATATTTATCTAGCTTGGGTTTGCATTAAAAATGGTTAATTTGCATGTTTTGGGCTCAGAGACTAAATTGAATAAAAGTAAAACTTTAGGGACAATTTTGTAAAAATGTCAAAATAACCAAATTGAATAAAATGATTTTTTTATTGTCTAAATTGATATATTGAATGAAATTATTAATTTAGATCAAGATCGAGTGGAAAATCGAGGAAAATAGAAAATTACCAAAATGCCCTTGATCTTGGTATTTCGACAATTTAGTCAAGTAAGTTTGTATAGTTAAAATTTAATGTTTATTTATTAAATTGATGAATAGTATTATGTATTTATTCATATCTATTGTTGAAAATAAAATTATTATTGAATTATGAAATTGAATTAAATGTTCAAAATGAGTACAATGCAAGATTAAGTACAATCGTTTTATGGCAAAGGAGGAATTGATGGATAAGACCATGGTTGGACCATGGAAGTCCTTATATGTAAGACCATAGCTGGGCTATGGCATATTAATGAAAAGATCATAACTGGGTTATGGCACTTTAAACGTAAAACCATGGTTGGACTATGACAGTAATTATATGTAAGACCATAGCTGGGCTATGGCATTCTGACAATAAGACCATAACTAGATTATGGCACTACGAATGTAAGACCATGGCAGGTCCATGGCAATGCATGTGTAAGGCCATAGTTGGACTATGGCACAAAGAAAATGATGTACTCATATCCGTAAGCCGTTCTCCGAGAAAGACTTGGTAAGTGACATATGAAATTAATATTGAAAGACTCATAGTTATTATTGGTATTAATCTGAAATAAGTGTATCCATCGATATTTAAATGATTTAACGGGAAAAGTTCTGATATGAGATAACATGAGTTCGAAATGAACTATTACCGATATATACACGAAATTCATGAAAATGAATGAAATATTGATATAATGAAATGAATGATATATGTTTATTAAGAAACAACAAGAGAATGATATGTATCATGACATGTAAATATGTGATATATCTTTGATATGTTGATACATGGAAATTATGTATGTTATGACGAGTATAAATTCAAGTGTGACATGCTACGAAAATAAGTTTATCAATGTTGAATTTGTATGTAATATGTGCAAGTATGCTAACCAGTGACGTTGCTTGATGCTTAGGCAAATGCCAAGCTATTGGTTGAATGGTAATATGTTTATTTATATGATGCATTGAAATGGTAAGTATTTAAGTGAAAATATGCTAGTGCTCATGAAAAACTAGTAAGGTTTAAATTAAGTAATTTCTTATGAAATGACTTATTATGTGATCAATTCGGGAAAAAAAAAGGCTTTAGTTAAATGCACCAACTTGTGACCATGGCTGAATGATATGATTATGACTTGTGTGTCAGGCATATGAAATAAGTGTGGAAAGTAAAGAAATGAAAATGAAAATAAAGAAATTTGGAAGAGTTAAAATTATATAAAATCCTATTAAGCTTTGGATAATATGCATAAGTGATAATGTGAATTTATTCACCTTGTGAATTAATGACTATAGCTTCATGAGTATTGTAGTATCAATATTGAATTATTTTTTATATGCAGAAATTTTATATTTGAAATGGATTGATATGATTAAAGTTCAAACAAGCTTACTAAGCATTCATTGCTTACGTTGTTGTTTTCCTTTACTTTTCAGATTATTAGAAGCTCGATTAGGTTGGAAGCTTGTCGGAGTTATATCACACTATCTATTGGTTCTATCGGTACTTTCAAATGTTTTTGATTTGGTTATAATGGCATGTATAGGTATTCTGGTTAATGTTGGCCTATATGAGTTTTGTTAATATTAGCCATTTATTTGGCTTGTGTTTTGGCACATATTGGTTTGGTGCATATTTGTCTTATATGTTTGATGTGTGCTTTGGTTTATGGTTGTATGGTGAAAGGTAAAATGTTAGATAAAAGTGCATTTATAAAGATGCATTTTGGGATGCAACTAATTGATCATGAATTAGTACCTTGATATGTAAGGTATATATATAACTAAATATGTTAGTATTTAAAATACATTTTGGCATAAAATGGTAAGTTTTGGTAGGTAAGTAACTTGGTTAGAAATAATGCAAATCAACTTGGTAAACTTTAGGTACAAATATGCATATAAGTTAGTTATACCTATGAATATATTGAATATATGAATATACTTGTTATAATATAATATTTGAAAGCATATTGATTGTAAGCGAGAACACTAAATGTTTAAAGATTGATTTTGACTTGTTTTGGATATCTAATTATGGCTTGTAGATATACACAAAGTTAATTCTAGGTTGACACTAAAATGGGTGAGAAATATGGTCTATAAAATGGCTTATTTTCGTCCACATGGGTAGAGACACGGGCATGTGTCTCAGCCGTGTGTGACATATGGCCAGGTAATACGACCGTGTGTTCTCTGTATCTTTTAAATAAATGCAAATCAGTAGTTACACTGCCTTAGACACGGGCGTGTCTTTTCACCTGTGAGTCACACGGCCTGTTCACACGGCCATGTTATAAAACCCTTAACCTGTATCAGTCGCCGGACTAGGGTTAAGTGGCATTACCGGACATATAGAATATTTTGCATTCATTTTACAATTGTTATAGTATCATGTCACACATCATTATAGAGTCCCTTATATAGGTCAACGGGACCTTAAACATGCTTTAGAAAAGGGTTAAGGCTAAACCGGGCACATACAAAATTTTTCAAAACTTAAACATTTTTCAAAGTTATAAAGGTCATACGCCTGTGTGAGCAAGCCGTGTGCCTCACACAGCATTAAACACGCCCGTAAGTCTATGCCGTGGCAAAACAGGGCATACATACTGACTTGTCCATAAGGCCACAAGACATGCCCGTGTGCCAAACCGTGTGAAAATTAGGGAGGTTACTGACTTGGGTCACACGACTGACCACACGCCCATGTGTCAGCCCGTATGCCATACACGACTGGTAGACACGCCCGTGTGTCTAGGCCGTGTCAGAACTATAGGGTATATTAACTTTAAATCATAGGGTACCCCAAGGGACACACGGTCGTGTAATATAACCGTGTGTCGCTCACAATTGAGATACACGCCCGCGTCTCTGCCCATGTGGACAAAAATAGGCTATTTGCAAAGCAAAATTGCCGCCCATTTTGGGCCATCCTTACAATCATCAAAACCAAAACATTTTATACCAAATTTTCAACCAATTCACAACCAAAATATAAACCATTCATGCCATATCATTATCAACAATTTCATCCTCAATATACAAACCAAAAAATATCAAATCCTAAGCCAAAGTCATACCAAATATGAGTTTCATAACCTCAATTCATTTCATTCAATCTCATGCCATAAACTTACCAATTCCTCAAATAAGCACATACCAAAAACTAACCAAATTGACCAATTCACTTGGCCATTCATGAACATATCATATTGACCATAATGCATCACATAGTTTATAGCCATAATTCATTCTTATTCACAACCAAATCCAAGCCATATCACATGGCTAGATATACACAATACAAAACATATTCAAATACTTGTAGCCTATACATGCCATACTTCAATATTCATATTTTCAAGAAGTACCAAAATAGAGTTCAATAGTGAGGTGATGATCCTCGATGATCCCCGAGCTTTCGCTAGCTTCGATATCTATAAAACAGTTGAAACCACGCACAAAGTAAGCTTTCAAAAGCTTAGTAAGCCATATACAAATAAACTTAACACATAACATCAATCTAGATCAATTCATTCATATAACTCAAGGAAAAATACATTTACATAGCCATATGTCTCTTATAGTTCATTTGATCATGATTCACATATATATATATATCATATCTCATTCTCATAGCAACTCCTACTTATATCATATGTTCACAAAGGTATATGTACTTACCTTTCATTCTCAAACATGGTATAATATTCAAACGTACCTGAATCGGATAAATATTCACATAGTCATCCATTTTCTCGGAATGCCCATTGAACCGTTCGAGATCAATAAGGATACTCGAATAGCTCAGAAAGCTCATACAATGCCAACGTCCCTGACGTGGTCTTACATGTAATCAAATATCGATGCCACTGTCCCAGACAGAGTCTTACACAAAATCAAATATGATTTTAATGTCCCAAACACCATCTTACACGTAAATCATAAGTCGATGCCAACGTCCCAGACGTGGTCTTACATAAAATCACATATCGAAAATCCTACGCAATGACATATGTATCCTAACTATTCCTATGCTTCGTACGGGGTTTTCGAACATCGTCACATTATTAGAACTTTCTCGGATATCACATATTCAGCTCTTATATAGCCATTCAACACAGTTCAATGCCATATAAACATAAATAAATCAACTCAAACACGTTTATTTGTATATTGACTTACCTCGTACGGATTTGAATGAACGGAATCGACTACTCAACAACTTTCGACTTTCCCTGGTCTAATTCTGTTTTCTTTGGTTCTTGATCTAAACACATTCAAATTTGACTTATTCAATCACACATTCATTCAAATCAATCCATATACACACATTTAGGGCATTTTATAAATTTGCCCTCACATTTTTACATTTTAATACTTTAGTCCCTAATTCACAAAATCACAAAATACACAAAATTTCCTTATACACATGCTTAGCCAAATTTTCATGGAGTTCATATAAGACCACATATTTGATTTATTTCACATCTTAGTCCCTCAATTTCTTATTTTTACAATTTAGCCCAAATTACTCAAATTCATCAAATATTCAAAGACAAAAATAGTAATCTAACATATATCTTTCATTTACTATCATCAAACCTCATAAAACTCACATTATCAATAATGGAATAACTAAAAATCATCATCAGAATCAGAAATTTAGACATGGGCTTGATAGCTTACTAAGCAATGATCACAAAAACGTAGAAATTATCAAAAACAGATGAAAAACCATACCTTAATCACCAATATCAATAGCCAAACCCTAAAAGCTCTTGTTCTTTCTTTTTCTTTCTGATTTTTGGCACTAGGTGATGAATTTGGAAGAAAATATGGCTTTTGTTTTATTTAATTCCTAATAATACATCATTTACCATATTATCCTTACTTAAAACATTATAAAATCGCTTAACAAATGGCTATTAATGTCCATTAACCTCATCAATGGCCTAATAACATCATAAGGACCCCACAATTAAAAAGCCACAACAAATAGGCACTTAATCAAATAGAATGCCACTTTTACATTTTATGCTATTAGGTCCTTTTATCAAATTGAGCACACAAACGATTAAATTTTCATATGAAACTTTCACAGATGCTTAATCACATACTGTAAACATGAAAAATAATATTAAAATATTTTTTTGACTCAGATTTTTAGTCCTGAAACCACTATTCTGACTAGGGTCTAAACCGGGCTGTTACACGTGTGACCCCTGCAGTGTTAGAAATATTACATGTTTTTCTAAAAAAATTAGAGTTTCTGATTTAGTCCCTATTTGATGCGTAATTTGGGCCTCGAGGGATCTTATAAGGGACAATATGTATGATTGTAATTGGTTTTTGACATGAACGATATAAAATATGAAATGCTTGTATTTTTTGTCTATTTGATTTTTAAACTTCGGTAATGTTCCGTAACCTTGTTCTGGAGACGGACTTAGGTTAGGTGTGTTACATTTATTAGTATCAGAGCTACGGTTTGTCAGTTCTCGGACTGAACGTAGCATATGTGAAGTCTAGAAATATATTACATTATATAACCAGTGATAGTGTGATATCTCCCGACTCTAATGAGATTTGTTTTACTTATAGACAAAGATGTTTTCCAACCGAGCTAATTTTGATAATGCTGAAAGAAAAACTCAAGTATCTGAGTCAAAATGTTGTTTATGATGAGTCAGAAGTCATAAAGGTATGAATAAAATTTCATAATATTATGTTGATGATAAATGCTATGTTATACGTGTGTATAGATATGAGAGTAAAATTTTGAGGCTTTACAACCTCCACCCCCTCACCTATATGTCTTATACAATGGAATTCGCAATATTTATATTGATTAAGTTCACAAGTGTGAAACTGAAAAGTTCAGTGGCTGAATGATTAATAATGTGGTCAGAACTGAGAATGGGTTAGCAACTAAAGGAAGTTCTAAAAAAGATATCAAATTATTATGAGATTATTTGGGATACATAATGTTGTTATTAAAGAAGAAATTATTCACGAATAATCGACTTATTCAGGTATGGTATTTAAAGAACGGGTTAATCGAAAATTCCTCTGAATTGATTTCTTTAGTGATTGGGATATGTGGAATCATTGATGATTGTAGTAGTCAGTGGGATAGTGTTGAAATTACAAAGATATCTGAATGCAGCTATTATAGTCGGGTATCTTACAGTGACTTTTTCTGGGTATTCAATTTGTTCTTTTATCCTCAGAGGTATATGCAACTGTTCATTTTCAAATGTGACTCTTATCATATAGAAAGATCAGCTAATCATAGTATTAGACGGAATTATTGTTAATCTGGTTGATTCATGATCGGCATTGCTCTATCTTTCTTTGGCTTTCTAATCCATTATGTTCGATAGAAGACTTGATGATAAGACTCATATGATGCTATTTTCTACTTCTACTGGTTAAAGCTCTGAATTACATATATGCGGTTTACATTGTCTCTATCACAATTGTTTCTAGTGCGTATGAATGATATTCTTCTAGACTTTCTCTGGGATATCATCGATCTCTTTATTATTCAATAGGGATTTTATTCTCAGAAATTTAGTATAGCTTCACATCTTGAATTTCATTATCTTAGATTTTTTGTCATTCTTATGGTCTAATCTTATCTATTAAACATGGTTCATCTGTAAAAGATATTCGTTGGCCGGAGGTAATTACATTTATTACTATTATAAATCCTGGTTTGATCATGGGAACACGATGATGCAGATCCCAGATTATAGAAGTTGTATTACTGCACTGGTTATTATTGGAACTACTTTCGGTTTTTCTTTTTTATTTTGGAGTGCACTATTGATGTTGAGCTATTGTTCTATCTATACGATTGAAATGTCGGTCCTATTATAGCACTATGGTTCTTAGTCTATCAGAAGGTTGTGGTTTTAGAATATTTCAAAGCTTGATGATAATAATTGAAGTAGCTTTATTATACATAATT
Source organism: Gossypium arboreum (assembly GCF_025698485.1). Taxonomy (NCBI): domain Eukaryota; kingdom Viridiplantae; phylum Streptophyta; class Magnoliopsida; order Malvales; family Malvaceae; genus Gossypium; species Gossypium arboreum. The sequence continues at coordinate 63,656,325 of NC_069079.1, read as the reverse complement.
CCTTTCTAGTTCTCGTAACAAGGGTTGACATTGGCAAAAATGTAGATGGAGTGCACTATTGACATTGGCAAAACTGGTATATCTGGATTGTCTTGACAACAAGAAGAAGGGATTATTCTAAAATGTTATTATCTAATAGATAAAAATCGACTTAATTATTCTAATCAGAGTGGGTTATTCATTTGAAAGGTTAATTGAGTTATACGCATATGAGTCTATCCTCAAGTCCGGGAATAAATTTTGTGTAATCATGGATAAATAGATGGACAGTTAGAATGAGAAATTCAGTTTCTAGAAGACATGATACAAAAATATATCTATCAGTTCAGTTCTAATCAGGAAATGTTATTATGAGTTAAAATCGTCCCGATTATTGAAGCTATCACACTTGTGTAAAATGATATTGCTGGATGCTTTTCAAGAAAATGGGAAATAGATATCAGTTACAGATACAAATATGTTGGAAGCATCAGTCAGAGTTTGGTAATTCAAGTTTCTCAGTTATGTTTCGACAGACGATCACTGAGAATTTCTTAGTAGTTATACTACTAATAATAAAGTTGTGACAGGAGAACATCATGGCTATTTAGTTAAACTTGATATAATATCAAGTTTTGATATGACTTCTGATACGAGTTCTAATCTGAAATGAGTTGTGACGGATCTATATGTGGTTTACCATTGAGAAGAAAATAGAAAGACTTGATTTGATGACTTTTATCAGATGAGAAATTTCGAGGATGAAATTTCCTAAGCGGGGAGAGTTGTAATAGCCCGATTTCCAGTGCTTTCGGAAATAGTAGTTTGAGGCCACAAAATTCGACAAGTAAGCTCGTAAATTCTATTATTTAATATTTACAAGTCAAATATGGTTTTAAAAAGGTTTTTGAATTAGTAATTTGTGTTTTATAAAGATTTATTCGGTTAAGTGGTTTTAAAAACTGAGGTATCGAGACCTCGTTTCTATTAAATCGAGCGGTAAATATTTTTATAAATATTTACGGATTATCATAAGGTAGTTAATTAATTAAAAAGGACTAAATTGAAAAAGGTACAAAACTTGCTAATTGAAATATTTAAGTGATTAAATGGCTTGATTAATAAATGAGGGAGGACTTAAATAGTAAATATATCCAAATGAATAGGATGAGGCGGCATAACAAGAAAAAAATAATAAAAAGGACCATTTAATGGCAAAATGGTAATTATTATGAAATTAAAAGTACAAATTGAAATTTTAAAAGTTTCTAGACAATTTCTTCTCCCAATTTTAGTTCAAAACAGACATGGGAGCTCCTTGAGTTGGTTCTTCAATTTTGCTTCATGTGAGTTCAATTGTTACCCTTTTCTTGTAATTTTTATGTTTTTGAGACTTTTACAATTAAGTCCAACTTAATATTACCTTAATTTTTTATTTTGTTAAAGATTTTGGATGTTTCCATTGATGAATCTATATGATTTTTTTTATGCTAAATGATGAATTTGAGATAGTAGTTGTTATTTAAAAGTATTTTGTTTAGTGATTTTGATGAATTTTTCGATTAAGAATTAATTTGTTAAATAAAAAATTACAAGGGTTTTTTGTGAAATTATTGTAAAAATTGGTTGTATTGAATGCCATGAATATTTAGCTAGCATGTTTTTGCATTAAAAATGATTAATTTGCATGTTTTGGGCTCAAGGACTAAATTGAATAAAAGTAAAAATTTAGGGGCAATTTTGTCAAAATGAATTATTTTATTGTCTAAATTAATATATTGAATGAAATTATTAATTTAGATCAAGATCGGGTGGAAAATCAAGGAAAATGGAAAATTACCAAAATACCCCTTAATCTTGGTATTTCTGCACTTTAGTCAGGTAAGTTCATATAGTTAAACTTTAATGTTTATTTATTAAATTGATGAATGATATTATGTATTTATTCATATCTATTGTTGAAAATAAAATTATTATTGAATTAAGAAATTGAAATAAATGTTCAAAATAAGTACAACGTAGGATTGAGTACAATCGATTTATGGCAAATGAGGAATTGACGGATAAGACCATAGTTGGACCATGGCAGTGTTTATATGTAAGACCATAGTTGGGCTATGGCATATTAATGAAAAGACCATAACTGGGTTATGGCACTTTGAACGTAAGACCATGGTTGGACCATGGCAGTAATTATATGTAAGACCATAGCTGGGCTATGGCATATTAATGAAAAGACCATAATTGGGTTATGGCACTACGAATGTAAGACCATGACAAGGCCATGGCAATGCATGTGTAAGACCATAGTTGGACTATGGCACAAAGAAAATGATGTACTCATATCCGTAAGCCGTTCTCCAATTCGGAAAGACTTGGTAAGTGACATATGAAATTAATATTGAAAGATTTATGGTTATTATTGGTATTAATCTGAAATAAGTGTATCCATCGATATTTAAATGATTCAACGGGAAATGTTCTAATATGAGATAACATGAGTTTGAAATGAACTATTACCGGTATATACATGAAATTCATGAAAATGATGGTACATGAAATATTGATATAATGAAATGAATGATATATGTTTATGAAGAAACAACAAGAGAATGATATGTATCATGACATGTACACATGTGATTTTCTTTGTTGATACATGGAAATTATGTATGTTGTGACAAGTATAAACTCAAGTGTGACATGTCGAGAAAATAAGTTTATCAATGTGCAAGTACGCTAACCAATGTTGTTGCTTGATGCTTAGGCAAATGCCAAGCTATTGGTTGAATGGTAATATGTTTATCTATATGATGCATTGAATTGGTAAGTATTTAAGTGAAAATATGCTAGTGCTCATGAAAGATTGGTAAGGTTTAAATTATGTAAGTCCCTATGAAATGACTTATCATGTGATCAATTCGAAAAAAGAAAAAAGGATTTGGTTAAATGCACTAACTTGTAACCATGGTTGAATGATATGATTATGACTTATGTGTCAGGCATATGAAATAAGTGTGGAAAGTAAAGAAATGCAAATGAAAATAAAGAAATTTGGAAGAGGTAAAATTGTATAAAATCCTACTAAGCTTGGGATAATATGTATAAGTGATAATGTGAATTTATTCACCTTATGAATTAATGAATATAGCTTCATGAGTATTGTAGTATCAATATTGAATTAGTTTTTAGATGTATAAATTTTATATTTTAAATGGATTGATATGATTAAAGTTTATACGAGCTTACTAAGCATTCGTTGCTTACATAGTTGTTTTCCTTTACTTTTCAAATTATTGAAAGCTCGATTAGGTTGGAAGCTTGTCGGAGTTATACCATACTATCTATCAGTTATATCTGTACTTTCAAATGTTTTTGATTTGGTTATAATGGCATGTATAGGCATTCTGGTTAATGCTGGCCTATATGAGTTTTGTTAATATTAGCCACTTATTTGGCTTATGTTTTGGCACATATTGGTTTGGTACATATTTGTCTTATATGTTTGATGTGTGGTTTCGTTTATGGTTGTATGGTGAAAGGTAAAATGTTAGATAAAAGTACATTTATAAAGATGGGTTTTGGGATGCAATGAATTGATCATGAATCAGTACCATGATATTTAAGGTATGTATGGCATCAAATGGTAAGTTTGGTAGGTAAGTGACTTGGTTAGAAATAATGCAAATCAGCTTGGTAAACTTTAGGTATAAATATGCATATAAGTTAGTTATACATATGAATATACCTGTTATAATGTGATATTTGAAGTGCCTAAAAGTATATTGATTGTAAGTGACAACATTAAATGTTTAAAGATTGATTTTGACTTTTTTGGATATCTAATTATGGCTTGTAGATATACACAAATTTAATTGTAGGTTGACACTAAATTTGGTGAGAAATATGGTCTGTAAAATAACTTATTTTCGTCCACACGGGCAGAGACACAAGCGTGTGTCTCAGCCGTGTGTGACATACGGCCAGGTGATACGACCATGTGTCCCCTGTATCTTTTAAACGAATGCAAATCAGTGAGTTACACGACCTTGGACATGGGCGTGTCTTTTGACCGTGTGAGTCACACGACCGTGTGACCCCTGCAGTGTTAGAAATATTAAATGTTTTTTGAAAAATTTTCTAAGTTTCTAATTTAGTCCCGATTTGTTTTTGATGCATAATTTGGGCCTCGAGGGCTCGTATAAAGGACAATATGTATGATTGTGATTGGTTTTTTACATGAATGATATATAATATAAAATGTTTTCATTTTTTTGTCTGTTTGATTTGTAAACTCCGGTAATGCTCTGTAACCTTGTTTTAGTGACGGATTCGGGTTAGGAGTCTTACAGAGTATCTTAATCAATAGAAAAACAGTGTTGTCATGTCAATATATCAGTTCTCATTTACAAAGTATCATTTGTAGTAATAAAAATTCAACAATTGAATTTCATCTATTATGCATTTAAAAATGTATTAAAAATTAACCGAACAAACTTACCAGACTAATCTACAAAAACGTCAAAGTACAGTGACTATTTTACAACTTCTCTATGCATCGATTTCAACCCATTCTTGATCTAAAATAGTAAATTCATTCAACTCACTAATTCTAATAGAAAAATCAACTCATTTTATACAACTAAGTCATTTTTGACATGATTATAAAATTACCCCTAATATTTCATTTTTTTATGATTTAGTCCCTAATCTCAAACTTGCAATTTAACCAATTTTCAACCAAATTCAAGCTTAGCCAAATTTTTTGGGACCCTAATACAGTCCATATTTATTGTTATAACACAACAAGTACGTGTAATTTTGCTATTTCACATTTTAATCCTTAAACATCAAAATTACCAAAAACTACTTTACAAAATAGTCATATTTGGCAATAAAGTTTAATAATCTACCATTAAAATTCAATAACACACGAAAATAATTAATAGAATAATCCACAATATTTAATAGTTTTACAAATTAGTCCCCGTGTTAGCTAAATCAAGCTAATATGAGCTCAAAAACATAAAAATTACTAAAAACGGGTGAAATTTCACTTACCAATAGGAGATTAAAGCTTGAACAAAGCTTTCCCAACCCTAACAATGGCTATTCGGGTTTTCTTCCATGAAGAAGAAAAGAAAATGTTCATATTTTCATTTAATTTTTTTAATTTTAACTTAAATTTTAATTATTTACAAAATTACCCTTTTATTACAACTTATAAAATTACTAAATCATATACATATATGTCCATAATATAATTATATGGTTTAATTACCATCTAAGGAGAGTTTAATTGCACATTTGGTCCCTCAATTATTTTAAATTATTAGTTAATTAAACTTTATTTCAATTTAACCTTAAACTAATTAGGACTAAATGACCAAATAGCCTAAAACTGCTGGATTAATTATATCCACCACCGCTTGGACTTTTTTACCATGGTGTAATCTCCATTTTAGTCCTTTTACTATTTTAAATCTATAGCGATTAACTTTGACCTCTTTTACAATTTAATCATTTTACCTTAATTAAGCAACCAACAGTTAAAATTACCGGACTAAACTTCAATTCACCTAAAATACGACTCTGTAAATATTTAATAAAAATATTCACGAGCTCATTTTTCAGAAACGGGGTCCCGATACCTTATTTTCTGAAACCATTTGACTTCCAGAACAACCACTCATACTAACCATTAATTCAATTAGTTAAAATTCATCAAATTAAAATTCAATATAAAATTATTTTTGAATCGTATAATTTAAATACTAATTATACGAACTTACTCGTCAAATTTGTGGTCCTGAAACCATTATTTCTGACACCATTGAAAAATGAGTTGTTACAGGAATTTTTTTACCAAGTTGTTTTTAGGGTTTAGTTAGTAGATTTAGGATTTTAATTTAAGTTTTATTTTCTCTTAAAAATAGTTCTATTTCTTGTTTTTCAAGTTGGATTTGATTTGAGTCTAAGTCTTCATTGTTAAGTATTTTCATAATTTTCCTTTACGTTTCTCTTGCAAACGACAAAGGATTTTGCAGATTCGAGCACATCCATTTTATTAAACGTATCAATTTTTATCCTTCTCTCCTTTTAATTTAATTTGTGTGTTTTGGATAATTAGTTTAATTCTAATGACGATGGTAATTGAATCGATGAGTGGCTAAGTCCTTTAGGGAGATTAACAAGGAAATGTGGGAATGATTAACGGAAGAATAAGGGTTTCCAATACGAATTAGTTGGTATATATTTATGTATGCTTAAACCCCTAGGATTGATGACACTAGGAAATAATCTAGGCTAAACGAGTTCAAAAGATAAGTTTACTGAGTAAATCGTAATTTATCCCAGTCAAGAAAGTGAGGTCAAAAGATAAATGAGTACTAGCCGATTAATTAATTAGTAAAGGCCTAAAGGTAATACTAGTTAGTTAATAAGTAATTCACTAAAACAAACCTGAGTTCTGGTTTTAATTATAATCACTGAAGCAAGTTAATCTTTTGTCTGTTAATTGAGATTTTCTTCGTTGATTTATTTATTTCTAGTTATTTTATTTGATTTTATTTCATAATATTAATTTTAATATTCTTATCTATCGTAATATGATTTTTGGTGATTACTTTTTAAACCTATTACTGTAAAAATAATTTTAAATTTAATCCATCCTCCCTTGGGTACAATCCTCGGAACACTTACTAGTGTTCCATTGTAACATTTCTATAGTACAATTTGACCCGTATATTTGCAGACATCGCTATTTAATTCCTTATCTTTTGTTGCAATATTTTCTATTCAAACGTTCGCACGTTTGGTGGCAGTCACACTTCTCAACTTCTTTTCATAAGAATTCATTTATCTAATAATTTTTTCAACTTTTATCAAGAATTCATTGTATCCACTACTAGAATGGTGTCATGTGTTTAATTAAAATTTTTAAGGATATACATACAAAATTAAAAGAATATTTATAAATAAATTAATCTTATAAAAAAATAATACAATGGGAAAAAACATAAAGAGTACTTAAGCATATTCATCTTTTCCTTTTTTTTAACATTAACGACCACCATGTGTAAGTTTAGTAAAAAATTACAATTTAAGGGTGGGCACAATTGGGGGATATACAAGTTAGGATGAAGTCTTGGAGCCCTAGTAGGAGGAAGGCCATGCTAGTAGCTCCACAATTGATTCTTAGTTGAATGATATGACTATAGGATCACCAGTACGTCGTGGCGAGGCGGAAAAATTATTTTGACAATCATCAACCATGGATCAATGTACAATGAACGAATCGAGTTGAAACAAAGGTCGAAAATATACCTTGTCGAAACTGGGAGAACGAAGTTGATATGATTCCTTTGAACGATGTTGATCCCAAGCTGCAACAATAACGTTTCGGCCTCTACTTAATCCATCCAGTAAAAAACGAACAGCAAAATTCTCTTGAACTTTTCAAAGAGAAAAAAAATTCAAAAACGGCTGCTAGATCTTTTGATATTATTTTTCTTGGTAACCCTAACACACTAAGGGATTATATTCCTTTTATTTTCTTTGATATCACATATCATAAATAAAATGAGATTATTCCTTATTATTAGAGAAACAAATGGAAAGTCAAAAATTATATTCTTTTCTAAAGAATATCAATTTCCATGTCTTTTATATTTTGACCGAAATTAATTATTATAACTATTTATATTAATAATTTCAGTAAACTATATACAATTAACATTTTGTATGAATCAAATTCATATATTAATTTTATCTATGTTCTCTATTCGTGTACAAGTTTGTACATATAATGTGTTCAATATTTAACTATCAAATTAAATTAATTCAATATTTAACTATCAACTATAGGGTGTGGTCTTGTAGGTTCTTGTAATGTTAGTAGTAATACTAGAATGTTTCTAATGTTACAAGCAATGAGTGACATCTAGCAATGCATCATTGCTACCCAAGTCATAACATTTCTATTTCGACATAACATTTCTGTGATAATCTTTTCATGTATTGTATCCTTTTATCTTTAATATCTAGATTAGACACAAGTCATGGAATAGTCACACTTGTATAGTCCAATCTTATATATTTTTTATATTCTGAATAGACTACTGTAAACAAATAAGTATGATATCTCATATAAACTTATTCGAGCATGGCTATGCTTTTCTAGTCTCATATAAATCTTATCTTGATCAACCATATCCTTCTACATAGATTGCGACATACCCAACATTAGTCTTTATAGTATAATCTATTATGGTAGACGTTTGACTGTGTCAAAATATACAACTCACTATGTTGGGACAGTGATGATCTCAAGTCTGAGGATAATATATATAGTTATTACTATGAGTAATGTTGTGATTATTACATAATAATCCAATAACCGTACTCATAGTGGGTCAGCCCAGCATGTTGTTCTCTAACACATGCTTGTGTATTGATTTTGACATCCCTATATCAATGACAATACTTTGTCATCAATCAACTTCACATTAGTCTCAATGCATTATCATTGTCCAAGCCTATAATAATACTTGACTAAGGACCTTTTAAGAATAATCATATTATTTTCAGGACTTTATTATTAATTAGTTTATTTGTACACACAGAAAAAGAAACTGAAATAACAATGACAATGTCTTAAATTAACAAACAAGGTAAAACGAGTATGTGATTACAATCATCTCATGATTGGTCTTTGGGCATGCTCTAATAGTGACGATAGAAGATGTGAAAATTGATAAGGGTGAGCTGTAACACCCCAAACCCAGCCTAGATGTTATGGCCGAATCTGGTAATGTCAGAAGGAATGGGTTTTGAAAACGGCGTTGACTTGATAAACCATTCAAGTTTAATAAACGAGTTCGTTCACGAATAAACTGATAACATTATTTAATTAATTAATTTTTTCAAAACACTTATAGAAGGAGAAGTTTAATAAATTCACCATATTTTAGAAACCCGATTTATTATTTTTGGGAAAGCCTCTTTTGCGTATAAACCGTCAATTTCATAAAACAATTTACCAAACATGCAGAAAATCAGCAAACCAGAATCAACAGTTTAAAACCCAAAACAAAAGTCCAGAGAGTCCCAAAAATTACAACTCTAAAAAATGATTACCAAAAACATAAATAACCATAATTCGCGAATTTTAAACCATTTACAGTCGAGTGGTCACTATTGAGTCTCTACCGCACCGATCCGCCTAAGTCTGAGGATTGCCTGATAAAACAGACAACAGATGTGAGTTTACGAAAACTCAATGTGTAAACCAACAGAATTAAGCATGCAACCATTGAGAATTATATGCACAGCAAATATAGATACAGATTCAAATTCATATAACAGATTCAGTTTCAGATATGCAGAATCCTACCCCCATCCTCTACACACCAACTCCGACCATCCCATCACACCATGTTGGGTTATAAACACTCACCCATCCCTACACACCACATTGTGCCATTAAGACACATATCAGATAATATGCAGCAAAGCTGCCAAAATAAAGGCGATTAATGCCGAACAAAATACTTCATCTTCATATACAAATCCCACCCTATTAACAGATACAGAAATTCAAATACAGATATAAAAAATTAAACATGCTCAACATGCTTTATACAAGTACCGGATATACATACATCGGTATAGTCAGCCATACATTTAGTACCCTACTCATATTAGTCTATCAGAATATCATTGTAATAGCCCGATTTAGACCCTAGTCAGAATAGTAGTTTTGAGACCATAAATCTGAGTCAAAAAATATTTTAATATTATTTTTCTTGTTTATAATATGTGAATTGACATGTTTGAAAGTTTCGTATGAAAATTTAATCGTTTGTGTGCTTAATTTGATAAAAGGACCTAATCGCGTAAAGTGTAAAAGTTGCATGCTATATGTTAAAGGCGCCTAATTGTTATGGCTTATTAAAGTAAAGGTCCTTATGTTGATATTTGACCATGGAATGTATTAAATGACATTGATGGACATTAGTTAATGGAATTTCAAATTATAATAATAAGGTTATTTTGGTAAATTATGTATTAATGTTAATATAATTAAAATAAAACCAAAATATGGCCATTAGTTCATCTTTTCTAACTTAAATTAAGAAAATAAATAGGGTTTGAAAAGCTTTGTTTATTCGACCATGGTTCAAGCTTAATTAAGGTAAGGCTTTGACTCGGTTTTTGATAATTTCTACGTTTTTGACATCGTTGCTTAGTAATCTATCAAGCCCATGCCCTAATTTTTGAATTAGTTGATGATTTTGAAAGATTCCATTGATGAATTCATGTGTTTTATGATGTTTCATGATGAATTACAAAAGCTTATTGCTTGATATATATGTTCTGTAAAGTGATTTTGAGTAAAAATGCATATTAGGGATTTAATTTAGAAAAGTGTAAATTAAGGGGTTGAATTGTGAAATAAATGAGAGTTTTGGGATCCTATAGGTCCTTATGATATTCGGCTATGCATGGGTTCATTGAAATTATGTGTAATTTGTGTTTTTATGAAGTAGAGATTAAAATGTTAAAATGTGAAAATGTGAGGGCTAATTTGTAAAATGCCCTAAATATGTATGTATGGATTGAATTAAATGATTTGTTGAATAAACAGGTTAATTTTAAGTACATGTAGATCAAGAAAAGAGGAATTCAGATTTAGATCAAGGGAAATCGAAGATTATCGAGTAAACGATCTGAATCATCAAATCTGTGTACGAGGTAAGTTCGTACAAGATAAATGATGTTATAGTTATGTCTTAATGCTTTGATAATGCATAAATTGTAAGATACTTGATTATGGTTTGAGCAAGAACTATGGTTTGAGCAAGAACTAAGTGTGCGGTTCGAAATAACTTCGGCTATAAATGACACTAAGTGTATGAGTTGGAATAGCTTCGGCTATATGAGGCACTAAGTGTGCGATATCGAGATAGCTCCGGTTTATTGAAATGGCAGTAAGTGTGCGAGATTATTACGACTTCGGCAAATCACTTATGCACTAAGTGTGTAAATTCTTAAAGCATGGAAAGACTTACGAATGAATTAATGTAATTGAACGAGAGGTGTGAATAAAATGAATAAATACTGGAAAGTTCAGGTATGTTTGATACCTATGTGGTAGATCATACTATGTGTATGAAGCTTGATGAATTCGTATGAACATATTAAATGAGATATAATAGAATTGATTGATGAATTGTTAATTACTAAGTGTTTATTAGATATGCTTCGTATATTATTAATTGTTGATTATTTATAGGACGAACTTACTAAGCTTTAAAGCTTATTGTGTGAAATGTTCTCTATTTTACAGTGTTACAAAGCTAGCTCGGATCTAGGGATAGTCAGCGACATCTATCACACTATCGGACATCTATTTTGGTACTATTTTGAGAGTTGTATATATGGTATATGGCATGTATAAGCTAGAGTTATTTTGGTATGTTTTGTGCTGTGATTATAGCCATGAGACTTGGCTAGTAAATGTTGTTTTGCATGGCCTCTTAATTTGGCATAAATAGTGTGTTTGATAATTAAGTTATATAATGCATATATTGCTTATGAGATGGATTAGTTATGAAATGTTGAAATGGTAAATTTTGAGGTATGAAGTATGTGATAAAATGATGAGTTTATGTATTTAGAACTTATGCAAGTTATGACCATTTTGGTACATTGATTTGGTATGTTGGTTGTGAAATTGAGTAGTGAATTGGATGGTAATTGAATGGCATGAAATATATATAAATTGGTTGATTTGGTTGCTTATGAATTGATGTAAATAATGCTAAAATGTCGTGGTTTTGGAATGCTTGAGATAGGTGGGAAATGTGGCTTAAACCAAGTTTTATTTCAACCCACATGGTCGAGCACACGGGCATGTGTATCGACCGTGTATCTGTTGTAATTTAGCTATTCAAGTCAGTCTCAAGCATGGCCTAGACACACGGGCATGTCTGGTGGTCGTGTGAGGCACACAGCCTTGATACATGGGCGTGTGTGGCCATTTTGAAAGGTACACGGGCTAGACACATGGGCGTGTGGTCGGCTGTGTGACCCAAGTCAGTTTCGACCATGGCCAAGACACACGAGCGTGTCTTGTAGTTGTGTGGACAAGTTAGTATGTATGCCCTGTTTTGCCACGGCCTAGACACACGAGTGTGTCTAATGCCGTGTGAGCCACACGACCTATTAACACGGGCATGAGACCTTTATAACTTTGAAAAATGTTTAAGTTTCAAAAAATTCTTTAAGAGCTTGGTTTAGTCTCGACCCCTTTCGAAAGTATGTTTGAGGTCTCGTTGACCTAATATAAGGGACTTTGTAATGATGTATGACCTATAATGTTATGATCATTGAGAAATGAATGCTAAATGTGTTGATTTGTCTAGTAACCCCTTTAACCCTATTCCGGCGATGGATACGGGTTAGGGGTGTTACAATCATAGCATGCAAATCAGGGTTTAATTAGCCCTTACTGATCCTAAAGTAAGCCCACAGTTGATCAGAGTGACTCGTGCAACCTAGGAAAATTTTTAGAATTATGGGCCCATATGCCCATGTGGTTTTCTCATGTGGGCCCATACGCCTAGATTGACCTTTACCCATTGGCCCACACGGCCTGGTCCAAAATCTACACGCCTGTGTGACATGCCAATGTGGGCCAACACGCCCAACTCGGCGTACCCCGTATGGCCCAGACAGCCACACTCAAGCCACTACACGGCTGTGTGCTATGCACTGCCATACCTTCATCGACCACACGGTAGTGTCTCGTACACGGCCATTCACATGGGAAACCACACACCTATGTGGCGTCGACAGATTTGTTTTTTGACTTTTACTGAAACCACGTTTTCTGTGTTTTGGGTATACATTTGGTATCGTTTTGATGCAAAAACTATCCCGAGCCCTCCAGAACCTAAGAGTCACATATCGACGCTCAAAGTCAGTCTTAAAAAACGATTAAACTGAAAACTTGAAACCAACCATAGCTCAAATCAAGCGCTTATCGCTTACCCCAACACTCCAAATGATTGACTATGATTTCACGAGAGTAGAATCACGATCTTCCTAATTCGCTGTTGCCAAAACAACCGTATAACACCAAAAAATGTTAGAAAAAACAAAAGTTACAGAATAGAAAAACCCCACTTACCAAAATGTGAGATGACAACCGAAATAACAAGAACGAAGGTGTGACAGCTGACAAAAAGGAAATGAAATCAAAAGGGGAAAAGGAAGAAGAAAATAGCAGAGAAGCAGAGGACTAACATCAGTTTTTGTTCCTTAGTTGAATGGGGAGAATTTTTAGCAAAACAAAAAAGAAACCAATACTGATAACCCCTATATTCAATATTTTCTCCCACTAACCCACTCTCTCAGACTTCCAATACAACTAAAACTCTATCAGTCAGCAAAGCAAAAATTAATACCTACGCTTGCACAGTGATTCGAACACAAGACCTCCAAGACACTAATACCCTTACCACTCGAACTAGCAGTCTCATTTTGATATAAACTAACATACAATTTTATAAAATCCCACCAAACAAAGGTAAGGCTGGGATCAAAATAACCAAAATTGCCCAAGGTGAGACTTGGACCCTAGACCTCACACACACACCCAGAACACTTAGCCACTGAAGCAGATACACACTTCTGTAAAATACTTACAAAAATAGAAATAAGAAAGTCAGGACATTACAACTCTACCCCACTAAAAGAAATTTTCGACCTCAAAATTTGCCTGATCAGAACAGATGAGGATACTACTGACGCATCGAGTCCTCAGGTTCTTATGTAGCCTTCTCAGAACCATGATTCCACCATAGAACCTTCACTAAGGGAATAGGCTTCCACCTCAGAACCATAACATCTCGATCCAGAATCTATACCGGCTCCTCTTCAAAAGTCAAGTCTGGCCTAACCTTGATTTCCTCAACAGAGACAACATGAGATGGATCCAACCGATACCGCCTCAACATCAAAACATGAAAGAATTCATGGATACGGTCTAACTGCAGAGGTAACTCTAACTGATAAGTGACCGGTCCTACATGCTTCAGAATTTGATACTGCCCAATGAACCTAGGGCTCAACTTACCCTTACGCTCAAATCTCAGAACTTTCTTCCATAGAGAAACTTTAAGAAACACAAAGTCCCCCACAGAGTACTTGATATCACGTCTCTTCAGATTTGTTTAAGATTTCTGCCTATCAGAAGCCACTTTTAGACAATCCCGAATCAATCTAGCCTTATCCTCGACCACAGAAGCCAACTCAAGACCCAAAATCTGACGTTCACCCAACTCAGTCCAACATAGCAGAGTACAACACTTAATACCATATAAAGCTTCATAAGGTGCCATGTGAATGCTAGCCTAGAAGCTGATATTATAGGCGAACTCAACTAGCGGAAGAAAATCCTTCCAACTACCACGGAAATCAATCATGTAAATCTGAAACATGTCCTCTAGTATCTAAATCACCTTCTCAAATTGACCATCTGTTTAAGGATGGAATGCAATACTGAAGTCCAATCTCGAACCCAAAGCTTTATGCAATTTCTTCCAGAATCGGGAAGTGAAACGAGGATCTCTATCAGAAATAATCGAAACACTACGCAGTCTTACAATTTCAAAAATATAGATTTTCGCTAACTTCTGTAGAGAATAGTCTGTCCAAACCGGAATAATGTGAGCAGACTTGGTCAATCGGTCCACGATGACCCAAACAAAATTTTTCTTAGTGGGTGTCAAGGGCAACCCGTTATCGAAGTCCATCGTCACTCGTTCTCATTTCTATAATAGAATCTTAATCGGCTACAACAAACCCAAAGGCAACTAGTGCTCAGCCATAACCTGTTGGCACGTCAGACATTGAGTAACAAAATTCGTAACCTTGCGCTTCAAACCCGGCCACCAGTACAACTCACAAAAATCGCGATTAATCTTATTACCACCGGGATACATAGCATAAGGGCTATTATGCACCTCCATCAAAATTGACTGCCTCAAACCATAATCATTTGGTATACAAATCTCTCCTCGAAAACATAGTACACCACTATTATTCAACCCAAAATTTGAAGTACTGTCCCTCTCAACCTGACGAAACCGCAAACTCAGAGACCCATCCCCCAACTGCTTAACTCAAATCTAATCAATCTAAGTCGACTTAACTTGCAACTCAGCTAACAGACTCTCATCATCAAACAGACTAAGTCGAGCAAACATTGCTCTCAAATCAGACATCCCCCTATGACTTAGAGCATCAACCACCACATTAACCTTACCAGAATGGTACTCTATCATGCAATCATAATCCTTAAGCAATTCAATCCATCGGTGCTACCTAAGATTTAACTCATTCTGAGTAAGGAGGTACTTGAGACTCTTGTGATTGGTGTAGATGATACACCTCTCACCATACAGATAGTGCCTCCAAATTTTCAATGTAAAGACCACAGCAGCCAAATTGAGATCATGCATCGACCTTTCCATCTTAAGTTGATGGGATGCATAAGCCACAACCTTTCTATCTTGCATCAATACACATCCCAAACCGACATACGATGCATCACTGTAGACCACAAACTCCTTACCAAATTCAAGCTGTATAAAACCAGGAGCTTGAGTCAGAACAGACTTGAGCTTCTCAAAGCTCGATTATTGTGTATCAGTCCAAATGAAAGGAACTCTTTTGCACAGAAGCTTAGTCACCGGAGCTACAATCATAGAGAACCCCTCGATAAATCACCAATAATAACCCGCCAAACCCAGAAAACTGCGGATCACAGATACGTTATTAGGTTGTTTCCAATCAAGTACAGCCCCAATATTTCTTGAATTAACACAGATCCCCTCAGCAAAAACCACATGCCCCAGAAAAGTCATTTCACGTAACCAGAACTCACACTAGCTCAATTTAGCATAAAGTTGTTTCTCACGTAGAATCTGAAGCACTACTCTCAAATACTCATCATGTTCATCCTCGGTCTTAAAGTACTCTAGAATATTGTCAATGAAGACCACGATGAACTGATCTAAATACGACTGGAGGACTAAATTCATTAGATTCGTGAATGCAGCTGGAGCATTCGTCAGACCAAAAGGCATAACTAGGAACTCGTAATGTCTATAACGAGTCTTAAATGAAGTCTTATGAACATCAGCTTCCTTAACTCTCAAATGATGATACCTAGAACGAAGATCTATCTTAGAGAACTGTGACAGCCCAAAATTGACCCTAGTCGGAAGGTGGTCTCGGGACCACAAAACCGAGGCATAAAAATAATTAAAAATTTATTTTGATGCCTATAATATGTGTGTGCTCATGTATGACATTTTATGATGATTGATTTAGTGTTATAAGGGTGAATTCCACAAGAAAGGACTTAGTAATGAACTTTGAAAGTATGATAGGGAAATGTGTGATGACTAATTAAAGCATGCATGCAAAATAATGGACTTGCATGTCAAATTCCCCTTTATAGGTGGTGGCGGCCATGACAAGGAGGATGGGCTAAACATGTCATGAAACATGTTTTGTTGGTGCATTAGGGTGAAATAATAAACAAAGGTGTATGGGTGATAAAAAAATGAAAAAAAAATGTGTGTGAGTGTGGTAATCCCCCCCCATTGCCGTGAGTTGTAGAGAAGGAAAGAAAAAAATTTTGTTCATCCTTTCTTTGAGCCAAAACTAAGGAAGAAGGAGGATTTTTGCTTCATGCTTGGTTTGGAAGAGATCTAGAAGGAGATTTGGCTAAGTTTGCATCAAGATTAAGGTATGTATGAGGTTGTGTTAGGAGTTTCATGCATGTTTTGGTTGCTAACTTGATGTGCATGTTAGCCATGGCTCAAATCTTTGTTAAGCCATGGAAATGGTATTTGGCCAAAGTTGTTATGGTGATAAAGCCATTGCATGCTAAGTGTGAAGCTTGATGATGATGCATGCAATGATGGATTGTCTACTCTTGAGTAAGATTTTGAGCTTTCTTTTTTGTTTTATCGTGATTGAATTTGAAAAGGAGCATGATTGTCATATTCGGCCATGATGCATTCATGAGCATGGTTCATGCTTCTTGCATGTTAGTTAAAATTTGTGTTTTGGATGGCTATGGACACCTTGAAATTCGGCCATGCTCATATATGTATATATATGTTTGCACATGATGTTTTGGTTATGAAGGAAGTGATGAATAAGTTTGTTTAAAGAAGAAGATGTTGAAGAATAATTGTGAAATTGTAAGCACATTCGACTAGCACACATATGAGTGCTTGATGCTATATTGTAAGTTTTGAGCTACAATATGCAAAGCATTAACTAGTAAAATGCATGCTGTTTTTGTGTGGTATTAAGTGCATAATTGGCCTCAACATGGACAAGTATATTCGGCCTTGGGTAGCCTATTGAAGGCCTTAGCTTTTCCTTGATGCTCGAATAAATTGTATTGAATTGCTTGATGTAGTATAAAATGTGCATGACCATTGTGTATTCAAGCTAAAGGGTGGCCATATGACCATTTAAATTCCTTGTCATATTCGGCCATAAGCTAGCACAATGAGGTTTTGATAAATTGAATTTGTTTGAATTAGCTCAAGAGCTAAGAGGGCCACAATTGGACAAGGGGAAGGAAAAAGTAATCGAATAGCCGTAAAAGCCGTTCGACAACATCCGAGGTAAGTCCTCAAGAAGTGACCTTACTTGAATTATGTGGAATGAAATATGGATGTATTGATTATTGATTTATGTGTGTATGAGTATTGAATGATACCGGGCTAAGTCCGGCGATTATGTTAGTGATTATAATTGTGTTTGAGCCTTAGTAACGAAAATAAATATGTATGTCCAATGATTATTGATGTATGTGTGCATGAGAAATTGAATGATATCCGGGCTAAGCCGAAGACAATTATGCTGGAAATTATAACCGGGTTAAGACCGAAGGCAATTGTGTTAGTGGCTACATCCGGGCTAAGACCGAAGGCATTCGTGCGAGTCATTCTATCCGGCTAAGACCGAAGGCATTTGTGCAAATCGTGATATCCGGGTTAAGTCCGTAGGCCTTGGTGCGGGTTACCATAACGGGCTATGTCCCGGCGATTGATCGAGTAGCGACACCGGTTAAACTCGAAGGTATGTGATTTGAAAATTATAAGCTTGCTGGAAAATTTCAGCTAATGCACTTGTGAAATTTCCCAATGACAAGGTAAGTGCGGTGTGTGCTTTGCGGCGCTAGGAGTAAGCGTGTGAATATCCGCTCCTATGATGGAACGAGTTATCGGCCTTAATGAAGCCGTTATTTGTGTATGAACATAAGAGTTGGGATGGTGAAGTAAGTATGATTATGTGAATGTGCATTAATGAAATGATGCATTTAACTATGTGAATGTATTGCTGTAATTAGAGTTGATTATATTCCTTGAGACTTACTAAGCATAAAAATGCTTACTCATTGCTTTGGCTCTCGGTTTTCTAGATTTAGCTCGATAGCAATCGGATTCGGGATCGTTGAAGTCGAAGTCATCCACACTATCAAGCCCCCATTTTGGTATAAATTCTTGGTTGAACTTGAAATGGCATGTATAGGACTACCCTTGTTGGTTTAAATATGTTATGATGTATATGTATACGGCCATGCGAAAATGGCTCGTAATAGTGAAGTATCAACTTAAACTATTTGCGGTTTGTATATATATATATGGTGTCATGATGTGACTATGAATTGGAAATGGGAATGTTGGTCACATGATCAGCCATTGGCATGGTTAAAATGATCATATGTGGACCTATGTAAGGCAAGACTAGTTGGTTCATGGAGACTACAAAATAGGTAAGACCTACCTTAAAAACAGATGCTGCCAGCGGCAGTAACGTGAATGTAAAAAATCACCAAAATTTGTAGGAATGGTATTAAATAGTGAATCAGCTATGTAAATGAACATTGATGAGTCTATTTTCATATGGAAGAAACGAAAGGGTCATAGGAGTTACATGTTAAGAGATATTAAAGCTATTGTGAGACAGGGCCAGAACGGTTTCTGGGTTCCCTGTCGCAACTTTAAAAATTTACTATAAATTATCCAGAAAGAATTAGGAGACATACCTTATATATACAGATTCCATTTTGAGTCTATTTTCATTAGAAACAAACGGAACCAGCATTAAAGCCCTGTACAGAGAGATATTCAAGTTATACCGCGCGAAGGTCAGAGCAGTCGATCCCTGTAACATGGGTGACTTTAACTAATAAACTGTACCAATTGGCCCAACCAAAAATTCTAGAAATAAATCCATGGATGGATATATGAGTCTAAATTCAGGGAAAATTTACGAAACCAGTTTCCGAGTTTTGAAACTCGAGATATGATTTTAAAGGCGACAGTAACGCAGTTTTTCCAGCCTGACTGGAAATGTCCAATGGATGGGCAAAACAAGTGAACTTGGCTTGCTAACCCTCGTGTCCGACAACTGGCGATGGTCTCGGGTTCGGGTGTTACAATTTTATTGGTATCGAGCCACGGTTTAGTCGATTCTAGGACTACCGTGAGGTGTTTGGGGTCTAGCTATACATGCCATTAAATGATGAATCGATAGTGTGGTGATTTCGACAATTTGACTTTGAGTTTTGTTTATAGCAATGGATCCGATCCCAACCGAGCAATAGCTGATGATGTGGAGAGTGTGGCGCTGCTCCCTTTGACAAGGGACAGCGCCGCGGACTCTCAACCTATGGCCAACAATCCGAATGATGAGGCTAGGTAAGCCTTTTATAGTGTGATGAGCGAATGGTTTAATCAATACATTCGAACTAACACGGCTGTCCCACAACCTCCATTCCCGACAAATGCAACCCCGCACCTACAATACCTCCGATGGCTGACCAAATAAGGTCAAGTAAGCCCCAGTCGATAGGATTGAAAACATGGGGCCACTGAATTTAAAGCTACGGATGATGATGATGCCGAGCGAGCTGAATTTTGGTTGGACAACACTATCCGGGTGCTCGATGAGCTATCTTGTACACCGATGAGTGCTTAAAGTGTACCATCTCCTTGCTACGTGATTCCACCTACTATTGGTGGAGTACTCGACTTCTGTGGTACCTAGAGAGCAAGTGACTTGGGAATTCTTTCAAACCAAGTTCAAAAAAAAAAAAAAAGTATATCGATCGAGATTCATCGACCAAAAGCGAAGGAATTTCTTGATCTTAAGAAAGGTTCTATGTCGATTACCGACTATGAGCGAAAATTTGTGAGGCTTAGCCGATACACGCGAGAATGCATTTCGTCAGAAGCTATTATGTGTAAACGCCGAGGATGGGCTGAATGATGATATAAGGATGTTCGTTGGCATTCTCGAAATCGAGAGATCGTAGTACTTGTTGAGCGAGCTTGTAAAGTCGAAGAGCTTAGAAAGGAGAAACAAAAAGCGATGTGGGAACTGGAGAATTCCAAAGAGGTCCTCGGAAAGTCTCTTCAACAGCAATCAAGAGATTTGAGATGATGTGAACCGGTCTAGAGGCGCTTTGGGCTTTTCTAGAGCGAGGACGCGATCGACCCCTGTGACCACACGAGTCACTTGATCGCCGATGGTGGAAATGATCGCCGAGAGAGGGCGGAGTGTCAACATTGTGGCAAATGGCATTCGGGGAGCTGTTGGTTTCGTGATCGCTCCTGCTATAAGTGTGGATCGGCCGACCACTTTAGGAAGGATTGCCCGAGGATGCTTGAACAGAATGTGAGTCAGAGTGGAAACTCGGGTGCTACCATTTGCTCGAGGTAGGCCACCTAGAAATATGGGCAATGTCGTTGGCGGTCGAGAGAGGATCTAGAGATGCTACCATCGGATCTGAGGCTCGTGCTCTGTGAGGACTTATGCCATCTGCGCCTTGCGAGGATCTTGCCTCTCCGGATGTCATTCGGTGCTTTCACTCTTTTCAATACTAATGTGATTGCTTTGATTGACCCTGGTTCTACTCAATCTTATATATGTGAAACCTTAGCATCTAGTAAGACTTTTCCTATTGAGTCTACTGAGTTTGTAATTCGGGTGTCAAACCCCTTGGGTCATTACGTGCTTGTCAACAAAGTGTGCAAGAAAAGTCCCCTAGTGTTCCGAGGTTCTTGTTTCCCGGCGGACTTGATGCTTTTGCCGTTCAATGAATTCGACGTTATTCTTGGTTTGGATGGGTTGACCATGCACGATGCGGTCGTAAATTGCAAAAGCAAGACTATCAATTTGAGGTCTTGCGAATAACGAGATAATTCGGGTTAAGTCTACGGACTTAAAGGGTTGCCACCGTAATATCGGCAATGTTGGCCCGAAAATATGTAAGAAAAGAGTGCGAAGCGTACCTTGCGTCGTGCTTTCGATGACAAGGAATCGAAAAAGAAACCGAATCTATGCCCGTGGTTTGTGAATACCGGATGTTTTCCA
Source organism: Gossypium arboreum (assembly GCF_025698485.1). Taxonomy (NCBI): domain Eukaryota; kingdom Viridiplantae; phylum Streptophyta; class Magnoliopsida; order Malvales; family Malvaceae; genus Gossypium; species Gossypium arboreum. The sequence goes on along the minus strand of NC_069079.1, from coordinate 63,634,866 downwards.
CTGAAGAATTGCGGGTTTACCACTGTTCGGAAATAGAATTTGGCATCGAATTGGTACTGGTACCACTCCAATTTCGATAGCTCCGTATCGTATGGCACCAACGGAATTAAAGGAGTTGGAAGCTCGATTGCAAGAATTGGTGGATAGAGGTTTTGCTCGCTTGAGTTTTTCGCCTTGAAGTGCGCCGGTGTTGTTCGTGAAAAGAAGGATAGAACCATGCGGTACATGCATCGATTATCGTCGACTTAATAAGCGACAATAAAGAACAAATATCCGTTGCCACGTATCGATGACTTGTTCGATCAACTAAAGGGAGCCTCGGTGTTCTCGAAAATAGATTTGAGATCGGGCTATTATCAATTGCGAATCCGAGATTGGACGTACCCAAGACGCCTTGAGCGAGATATGGTCACTATGAGTTCCTAGTGATGTCGTTTAGGCTCACTAATGCCCTGCGGTATTTATGGATTTAATGAATCGGATCTTTAGACCATATTTGGATCGATTAAGTAGTCGTGTTCATTGATGACATCTTGGTCTATTCAAGAAATGAGACCGAACATCTTTGAACACTGCGGTTAGTGCCGCAAATTTTACGGGATAAGCAATTATATGCTAAGTTCAGCAAGTGTGAGTTACGGTTAAGAGAGGTTAGCTTCTTGGGTCATGTGGTATCGCCGGGTATTGATGAGTCGACAGAATAAAATTTCAGCCATACTTAATTGGAAGCCTCAGAAATATTCTTGAGGTTCGAGCTTTTGGGGCTTCTTAGGTTATTACCGACGATTTGTAAAAGGCTTCTCAACGATAGCCACGCCGATGACGGCTACTCCAAAAGGATGTTAAGTTGAATGGAAGGAGAAATGCCAAAAAGTTTCGATCAATGAAAACTTATTTGGTGAAGCCCCAATTCTAGTGCAACCCGAATCCGCAAAGAGTTTGTCATCTATAGCGACGCCTCTCTACTTGGGTTAGGTTGCGTATTAATGCAAGAAGGTCGAATTGTGGCCTATCGTCGAGGCAATTAAAGCCACATGAGAAAAATTATCCGACTCATGATCTCGAATTGGCGCCATCGTATTAGCCTTAAAGATTTGGCGACATTACTTATTTGGTGAAAGGTGCCATGTATACTCGGATCACAAAAGTCTCAAATATTTGATGATCCAAAGAGACTTAAATGTGCGACAAAGGCGTTGGCTCGAGTGTTAAAGGATTACGAGTGGTCATTGACTATCACCGGGAAAGGCGAATGTGGTTGCGGATGCCTTGAGTCGTAAATCATTATTAAACTTCTGAGCGATGAGCGTGCACTTATGCATTCGATCCGATAGTGTGTTAGTAGCTGAATTGAAAGCCAAACCACTATTGATACATCAAACTCGAGAAGCTCGGAAAGTCGACGACGAGTTGGTGCAAAAGCAAATGAGTGTGTTTGAACAAGGATTGAGTTTCAAATCGATGATGACGTTTGTTTGAGGTTCAAAAGTCGTCTCATGTGTTCCAAAGAATTGAACTCATTTCGATAATTCAATGAAGAAGCCCATTGTAGCGAATGGCAATCCACCGAGAGTACGAAGATGTACAAAGATTTGAAATGTCGGTTTTGGTGGCATGGTATGAAGCGAGACATCTCAGACTTTGTTTGAGATGTTTAATATGTCAACAAGTGAAAGCGGGCGTCGGTGCCTTGAGGATTACTTGACCAATCACGATATCCGAGTGGAAATGGGATCGAGTCACAATGGACTTTGTATCCGGACGCCATTGTCGACAAGTAAGAAGGATGCGGTTTGGGTCGTGGTAGATCGATTGACTAAGTCGGCCCACTTTGTCCCGTCGTCTGATTTTTCAATTGACAAATTAAATTTGAATTATGCGTTTCTCGATTGTGAGATTACACGGGTGCCTATTTCCATCGTGTCGGATAGAGATCCGAGATTTACCTCGCGATTTTGGAAAAAGTTGCAAGAAGCTTTGGGTACCAAGTTGCATTTCAGACCGCCTTTCACCCCAAACCGATGGTCAATCCGAGCGGATAATTCGGATACTTGAGGATATGTTAAGATGTTGCGTCCTCGAGTTTAGTGGTTTATGGGAGCGGTATTTGCCGTTGATTGAATTCGCTTACAACAACGACTTTCAATCAAGTATTAAGATGGCACCCTACGAGGCCTTATGCGATCGTAAATGCCGTACACCATTGTTTTGGATGAGCTCGGTGAAAGCAAGATTTTCGGGTGGATTTGATTAGGGATCTTTGAGCGAAAGTGAAAGTAATCCGTGAAAGCACGAAGATAGCCTCCGATCGTCGAAGTCGTGCGCGGACTGAAGCGTAAGGATATCGAGTATCGGTGGGTGATAAAGTGTTTCTCAAGGTATCGCCTTGGAAAAGATACTCGATTCGTAGTAAGGGCAAGTTGAGCCGAGGTTCGTTGGGCCATATGAGATATCCGGCGAGTCGATCCGGTGGCATATCGTTTGATTTTGCCCCGAACTCGAAAAGGTTCACGATGTCTTTCACGTTTCGATGCTTGACGCTATAGATCCGATCCATCGCACGTGATTAGTCCATCGAAATTGAAATTCAAGCTAATATGAGTTATGAGGAAGAACCGATTCGTATCCTATCACGAGAAGTGAAAGAGTTGTGAAACAAGTGGGTTCCGCTAGTAAAAGTGTTATGGCTCAAGCATGGGATAGAAGAAGCTACTTGGGAGACCGAGAACTCTATGAAAGAGCGATATCCAAACCTATTTACGGTAAGATTTTCGGGACGAAAATTTCTTAAGTGGGGAGAGTTGTGACAGCCAAAATTGACCCTAGTCGGAAGGTGGTCTCGGGACCACAAAACCGAGGCATAAAAATAATTAAAATTTATTTTGATGCCTATAATATGTGTGTGCTCATGTATGACATTTTATGATGATTGATTTAGTGTTATAAGGGTGAATTCCACAAGAAAGGACTTAGTAATGAACTTTGAAAGTATGATAGGAAATGTGTGATGACTAATTAAAGCATGCATGCAAAATAATGGACTTGCATGTCAAATTCCCCCTTTTATAGGTGGTGGCCAGCCATGACAAGGGAGGATGGGCTAAACATGTCATGAAACATGTTTTGTTGGTGCATTAGGGTGAAATAATAAACAAAGGTGTATGGGTGATAAAAAAATGAAAAAAAAAAATGTGTGTGAGTGTGGTAATCCCCCCCCATTGCCGTGAGTTGTAGAGAAGGAAAGAAAAAAATTTTGTTCATCCTTTCTTTGAGCCAAAACTAAGGAAGAAGGAGGATTTTTGCTTCATGCTTGGTTTGGAAGAGATCTAGAAGGAGATTTGGCTAAGTTTGCATCAAGATTAAGGTATGTATGAGGTTGTGTTAGGAGTTTCATGCATGTTTTGGTTGCACCTATGACTTAGAGCATCAACCACCACATTAACCTTACCAGAATGGTACTCTATCATGCAATCATAATCCTTAAGCAATTCAATCCATCGGTGCTACCTAAGATTTAACTCATTCTGAGTAAGGAGGTACTTGAGACTCTTGTGATTGGTGTAGATGATACACCTCTCACCATCTGAGATAGTGCCTCCAAATTTTCAATGTAAAGACCACAATGACCAAATTGAGATCATGCATCGACCTTTCCATCTTAAGTTGATGGGATGCATAAGCCACAACCTTTCTATCTTGCATCAATACACATCCCAAACCGACATACGATGCATCACTTGAGACCACAAACTCCTTACCAAATTCAAGTCATATAAAACCGGAGCTTGAGTCAGAACAGACTTGAGCTTCTCAAAGCTCGATTATTGTGTATCAGTCCAAATGAAAGGAACTCTTTTGCACAGAAGCTTAGTCACCGGAGCTACAATCATAGAGAACCCCTCGATAAATCACCAATAATAACCCGCCAAACCCAGAAAACTGCGGATCACAGATACGTTATTAGGTTGTTTCCAATCAAGTACAGCCCCAATATTTCTTGAATTAACACAGATCCCCTCAGCAAAAACCACATGCCCCAGAAAAGTCATTTCACGTAACGAAACTCACACTAGCTCAATTTAGCATAAAGTTGTTTCTCACGTAGAATCAAGCACTACTCTCAAATACTCATCATGTTCATCCTCGGTCTTAAAGTACTCTAGAATATTGTCAATGAAGACCACGATGAACCTGATCTAAATCTGACGGAGGACTAAATTCATTAGATTAGTGAATGCAATTTGGAGCATTCGTCGGACCAAAAGGCATAACTAGGAACTCGTAATGTCTATAACGAGTCTTAAATGAAGTCTTATGAACATCGACTTCCTTAACTCTCAAATGATGATACCTAGAGCGAAGATCTATCTTAGAGAACTGTGATGACCCAAAATTGACCCTAGTGGGAAGGTGGTCTCGGGACCACAAAACCGAGGCATAAAAATAATTAAAATTTATTTTGATGCCTATAATATGTGTGCTCATGTATGACATTTTATGATGATTGATTTAGTGTTATAAGGGTGAATTCCACAAGAAAGGACTTAGTAATGAACTTTGAAAGTATGATAGGGAAATGTGTGATGACTAATTAAAGCATGCATGCAAAATAATGGACTTGCATGTCAAATTCCCCTTTATAGGTGGTGGCGGCCATGACAAGGGAGGATGGGCTAAACATGTCATGAAACATGTTTTGTTGGTGCATTAGGGTGAAATAATAAACAAAGGTGTATGGGTGATAAAAAAATGAAAAAAAAAATGTGTGTGAGTGTGGTAATCCCCCCCCATTGCCGTGAGTTGTAGAGAAGGAAAGAAAAAAATTTTGTTCATCCTTTCTTTGAGCCAAAACTAAGGAAGAAGGAGGATTTTTGCTTCATGCTTGGTTTGGAAGAGATCTAGAAGGAGATTTGGCTAAGTTTGCATCAAGATTAAGGTATGTATGAGGTTGTGTTAGGAGTTTCATGCATGTTTTGGTTGCTAACTTGATGTGCATGTTAGCCATGGCTCAAATCTTTGTTAAGCCATGGAAATGGTATTTGGCCAAAGTTGTTATGGTGATAAAGCCATTGCATGCTAAGTGTGAAGCTTGATGATGATGCATGCAATGATGGATTGTCTACTCTTGAGTAAGATTTTGAGCTTTCTTTTGTTTTATCATGATTGAAGTTGAAAAGGAGCATGATTGTCATATTCGCCATGATGCATTCATGAGCATGGTTCATGCTTCTTGCATGTTAGTTAAAATTTGTGTTTTGGATGGCTATGGACACCTTGAAATTGACCATGCTCATATATGTATATATATGTTTGCACATGATGTTTTGGTTATGAAGGAAGTGATGAATAAGTTTGTTTAAAGAAGAAGATGTTGAAGAATAATTGTGAAATTGTAAGCACATTCGGCCTAGCACACATATGAGTGCTTGATGCTATATTGTAAGTTTTGAGCTACAATATGCAAAGCATTAACTAGTAAAATGCATGCTGTTTTTGTGTGGTATTAAGTGCATAATTGGCCTCAACATGGACAAGTATATTCGGCCTTGGGTAGCCTATTGAAGGCCTTAGCTTTTCCTTGATGCTCGAATAAATTGTATTGAATTGCTTGATGTAGTATAAAATGTGCATGACCATTGTGTATTCAAGCTAAAGGGTGGCCATATGACCATTTAAATTCCTTGTCATATTCGGCCATAAGCTAGCACAATGAGGTTTTGATAAATTGAATTTGTTTGAATTAGCTCAAGAGCTAAGAGGGCCACAATTGGACAAGGGGAAGGAAAAAGTAATCGAATAGCCGTAAAAGCCGTTCGACAACATCCGAGGTAAGTCCTCAAGAAGTGACCTTACTTGAATTATGTGGAATGAAATATGGATGTATTGATTATTGATTTATGTGTGTATGAGTATTGAATGATACCCGGGCTAAGTCCCAAGGCGATTATGTTAGTGATTATAATTGTGTTTGAGCCTTAGTAACGAAAATAAATATGTATGTCCAATGATTATTGATGTATGTGTGCATGAGAAATTGAATGATATCCGGGCTAAGCCGAAGACAATTATGCTGGAAATTATAACCGGTTAAGACCGAAGGCAATTGTGCTAGTGGCTACATCCGGCTAAGACCGAAGGCATTCGTGCGAGTCATTCTATCCGGGCTAAGACCGAAGGCATTTGTGCAAATCGTGATATCCGGGTTAAGTCCGTAGGCCTTGGTGCGGGTTACCATAACCGGGCTATGTCCCGGCGATTGATCGAGTAGCGACACCGGTTAAACTCGAAGGTATGTGATTTGAAAATTATAAGCTTGCTGGAAAATTTCAGCTAATGCACTTGTGAAATTTCCCAATGACAAGGTAAGTGCGGTGTGTGCTTTGCTGCGCTAGGAGTAAGGCGTGTGAATATCCGCTCCTATGATGGGACGAGTTATCGGCCTTAATGAAGCCGTTATTTGTGTATGAACATAAGAGTTGGGATGGTGAAGTAAGTATGATTATGTGAATGTGCATTAATGAAATGATGCATTTAACTATGTGAATGTATTGCTGTAATTAGAGTTGATTATATTCCTTGAGACTTACTAAGCATAAAAATGCTTACTCATTGCTTTGGCTCTCGGTTTTCTAGATTTCGCTCGATAGCAATCGGATTCGGGATCGTTGAAGTCGAAGTCATCCACACTATCAAGCCCCCATTTTGGTATAAATTCTTGGTTGAACTTGAAATGGCATGTATAGGACTACCCTTGTTGGTTTAAATATGTTATGATGTATATGTATGCGGCCATGCGAAAATGGCTCGTAATAGTGAAGTATCAACTTAAACTATTTGCGGTTTGTATATATATATATGGTGTCATGATGTGACTATGAATTGGAAATGGAATGTTGGTCACATGATCAGCCATTGGCATGGTTAAAATGATCATATGTGGACCTATGTAAGGCAAGACTAGTTGGTTCATGGAGACTACAAAATAGGTAAGACCTACCTTAAAAACAGATGCTTCCAGCGGCAGTAACGTGAATGTAAAAAATCACCAAAATTTGTAGGAATGGTATTAAATAGTGAATCAGCTATGTAAATGAACATTGATGAGTCTATTTTCATATGGAAGAAACGAAAGGGTCATAGGAGTTACATGTTAAGAGATATTAAAGCTATTGTGAGACAGGGCCAGAACGGTTTCTGGGTTCCCTGTCGCAACTTTAAAAATTTACTATAAATTATCCAGAAAGAATTAGGAGACATACCTTATATATACAGATTCCATTTTGAGTCTATTTTCATTATAAACAAACGGCACCAGCATTAAAGCCCTGTACAGAGAGATATTCAAGTTATACCGCGCGAAGGTCAGAGCAGTCGATCCCTGTAACATGGGTGACTTTAACTAATAAACTGTACCAATTGGCCTGACCAAAAATTCTAGAAATAAATCCATGGATGGATATATGAGTCTAAATTCAGGGAAAATTTACGAAACCAGTTTCCGAGTTTTGAAACTCGAGATATGATTTTTAAGGCGACAGTAACGCAGTTTTTCCAGCCTGACTGGAAATGTCCAATGGATGGGCAAAACAAGTGAACTTGGCTTGCTAACCCCTCGTGTCCGACACCGGCGATGGTCTCGGGTTCGGGGTGTTACAAGAACACTGAAGCCCTTTGGAACTGATCAAACAAGTCATCAATCCTTCGAAGTGGATACTTGTTTTTCACAATAAACTTGCTCAACTGTCGATAATCGATGCACATCCTCAAGGTCCCATCCTTCTTCTTAACAAATAGAACTGGTGCACCCCATGGAGACACACTCGGACGGATGAAACCGTGATCTAGAAGCTCTTGTAGTTGAGACTTAAGCTCTGTGAGTGAGATAGTCCTTCAAGCAAGGGACTTAGGCAAACAAAGTCCTTACTCGTATTCTACCAACTACTCCTTCGGTGCCATATGGTATGGAATGATAGACACTAGAGCTGTACCTGGTAAAAGCTCAAATCTGAACTCAACTTCCCGATTCAGAGGTAAACCTGGTAACTCCTCAGGAAAGACATCCGAAAAATCTCTCACTGTTTTGATATCCCTAACAGAAGAGTCCTCAGAATCAAAAACACTAACGTAAGTGAAGTACTTTTCACACCCTTTTCAAACCCGTTTTTTAGCCCCAAGAGCAGAGATCACATTGGATAAACAATCTCGATGCTTCCTAATCACAGCCACCTCCATATCATCCTTGGTCCTCAGAATGACCCTCTTAGATGTGCAGTCCAAACTAACTCGGTGCTCAACCTACCAGTCCATACCCAGAATTAAATTAAACTCCCCAAACGGAAGCTCTATCAGATTTGCCAGAAAGACAACCCATTGTACCACTAATGGAACATCCCTATAGAGTTTACTAACCCAAACAGACTACCCCAACGGACTTAGTACAGTAATCTCACTAGAAGTGCTCTCAACAGGAATCTTCAGGTTTTCAGATACAGTGCTAGCTACATAGGAGTGAGTAGAACACATGTCTATCAAAGCAGTATAAGGCACATCAAATATAAGGAACGTATCAATGATGACATCAGGAGCATCTCTATCCTCTAGGCGTAATGCAGTATCAACCAGTGTAGGATGCCTCGCCTCAATCTGACCAGTACTCTACCCGGTGCTCTCTGCCCATGACCCATACCATTACCACCACTAACCTGTCCAGGGCCCCTAGGTGGCTGCTGAACTGCCCTCTAAGGCTGTGCAGAACCTGGTCCCAAAGCTTGCATTTGATTAGCCTTCTATAGACAGTCTCGAATACGGTGCTCTAATGACCCACACCTCAGATAAGCCCCTATCCTCTTCCAACACTCACCCAGATGGCGCCCACCACAACCTTTGCACAACTGAATCCCAATAAGAGCAGCAGGAGCCCCTACTCTAACTGTCCCATCAGACCTGGCCTTTTTTCTTAATCCTCTGAATAGAACTAGAGGGCTCTGAATCCCTCTTGTTCTTACCCCTCTCTCGATCCCTATTCTGGCGCTCCATGTGCTTAACATCCTCGGCAATCTTCACCTTCTCAACTAGAACTGCAAACTCCCACTCCCTATTGGAGCAAGCAAAACCCTCAAGTTATCCCTCAGACTGTCCTCAAAGCGGACGCACCTCTCATACTCAGATGCCACCATGCCTTGAGCGTAGCGACTTAGCCTCAGAAACTCAGCCTCATACTCTGCCATGGATTTATCGCCTTACGTGAGATTCATGAACTCATGCCTATGAGCATCCACATAGCTTGCCCCCACGTACTTACAATAAAAGGTTGTCTAAAAGAAATCCCAGTTCAGACGATCAGACTGAGTACTCTCCTCAACTGTCAACCCCCACTGATTGCCTTATCGTAAAGCAAGGAGACTGTACCCTTAAAATTTTGCTCGGGAGTACAGTCTAAATCATTCATGATCCTTTCAGTGGCCTCCAACCAATACTCGACCACCTTAGGGGTGACTCTAGTGACACCCCTAAACAATTCAACACTATTAGACTGAAGTCGTTCAGTTATTGACCCTCAGCCTCCAGCTCCAGAATGGGGTCAACGACCCTCTCTAAGATCCTCAGCATGACTTGGAACAGTTCATCTGTAATAGCTTGATTTTGGGCCTAGTCAGAATAGTGGTCTCTGGACCACAAATTCGAAGTCAGAGAAATTATTTTATTATTATTTTGATATTATAGCTTGTTTTTAACAGTACATCAAAATTTTGGTGAAGTAATTTTAGCATTTGTGAGCTTAATTGCGTAAAAAGACTAAATCACATAGCTAGAGAATAAAATTTGGGGGGTCTTTAAAGGGCAATTAGACCCTTTTAAAAGAGCTTGGCCGACCATGAGACAAAGAAGAGTAAATGGTCAAAATGTTAAGTAAGTGATAACATATTATGTGATAAAATAATACCCTAAGTCTCTAGCCTTCATCTTTTTCACCTATTCTTTCTTCTCAATCAAAAATATCAGCCAAGAGAAGAGTTTTGAAGCTTGAAATTTTCAGCAACTTATCATCTCTAGAAGTAAGTGATTTCCATACCCTTTGTTGATGATTTTTGCATTTTTGAGACTCTTGAAGCATAAGCTTTCAAATAAGGGTACTATTTTGCAAAATGAATAAGAGTTTAGGGTTTTGCCATGAAAGGGTTTGTAATGTTTGCTGAGTTTTTATGGAAGAAAATGAGTCTTGGTTGTCTTATAAACAACTTTTTTGAAAGGTGTTAGCATAAAAACACCTAAAAGGACTATTTTGCATAAGTTGCAAAATAGATGATAAGTGTGTGAAATAGTGAGAATTTAGAGTTGCTATAAGATTAAAAAGGGTTCGGCTAAGCTTAAAATGTGTTGATAAAAATCAATTTTCAAACCTAGGGGTAAAATGGTTATTTTGTCAAAGTCTAAGGATAAAATGGTCATTTCACCGAAGAAGTAAAATTTTGTTTGCCTAACTTTATTTAGTGTCTAAATAAGTGTATTTTTCTATTTTAGATCAAGAAATATCGAACCAAATCTAGACTGGGGGAAAGCCAAGCAAATCGACTAAATCGACTAGTCGCCACATTTTGTAATCCGAGGTAAGTTGCATGTAAATAGTACAACTACATTAATACATATGTACTTGAAGTGTATTGAAATTATTATAGAGCATAAATTTCTTGATTGTGGAAATAAGAAAATGTGATGAGAATATAGATAGTAGAATTCTCGATTGAACTTTAGGAAATAAATCAGATATTCATGCCATGACGTTTGGGTCACTTGTTGTGAACTAGTGT